>NC_133470.1:58614014-58916514 GCF_048565385.1 Saimiri boliviensis
TTCTTATGTTTCTTGGGTTATGTTTTCTTCCACATGTTTTTCTAAGTGAATTTTAAATTTGGTATCATTGTAGCTTCACATACAGTTTTAAGAAATAATACAGAAAGGTCCTATGTAACTTTTGACCAATTTTCCCCAAAGGTAACACATCTTGCAAAACTATAGCATAAAATCACACCCAGGATATTGACGTTGACACAATTAGCCCATCTTATTCAGATTTCCTCAGCTTTACTTCTAGCCGTTTGTGTGTGCATGTGCATGTGTATGTATGTGTGTGTGTGTGTGTATTTAACCTCTATGCAATTTATCACCTGTGTAGGTTTATGTATCCATCACCACAGTCAAGATACAAAACAATTTCCACACCACAAGAATCCCTTGTATTGCCGTTTTATAACCACACCCTCATACCTCCCATTTGACCCTTACCATCCCTAACGCCTGGAAACCACTCATTTGTTCATCTCTAGAACTTTAGTTTTTTGAGCATACTATATAAATGGAGGTAAACAGTATGTGACCTCTATAAACTGGCATTTTTTACTTAGTATTTCCAGGAGATCTATCCAAGTTATTGCATGATCAAGAGTTTGTTTTTGTAAAATTGCTGAGTAGTACATGCCATAATATGGAAGTACCACAGTTTGTTTAGCTCTTCACCCATTGAAGTACATCTGGGTTGTTTCCAGTTTTGGACTATTATGGGGAAAGCTGCTATGACCATTTTTGCACAGGTTTTTGTGTGACTATAAATTTTCATTTCTCTGGGATAAATGCCCAAGACTGCAATTGCTGCTCCATATGGATTTAATCTCTTGTTTGCATGCTATGTTTTTTCCTTTTTCTCCTTTGGTTGTGATGGTATGTTGGCATAGTAGCCATGACATTTCTTTCCCACTTTGCCTGTGCTTAACATGGGCAGGTTTGGTCAAAACTTCTATTTGCTTTGATATAATTTGATTTAATTATCCATGACACCCTTCCCAGCTTATCTAGGACCCTTTTCTATTCCCCTCCAAGGTCTTATTTGAAAGCAGAATGTTCTGTTCAATCCATTGTTCTGTAGCCTTCAGATAAACTCTGGGAAGAAAGCTCAGCTAAGGCCCCTCTTTGCTGAGGGGCCTGGACTCTTTTCTCTGTTTTCTGATGTTTCGTTAAATGTCCACAGATGGCCCACTTCCAACCAGCCAGGGGCATAGTTCACTCCCAAAGCTTTGGCTCAATACTCCTAAGAAACAGGGAAATAGGGAACCTCGAGAAAATGGCAAGCCCTGGCAGCCATGCTTGCTTTGGCTAAGATATTGCAGTAATATGTTAGAACTTCTCCTCTTGAGGATATTTTCTGGACTCGTCCCTAAACGCTCTGTTTCTAAACTCCTCCCCGTCCATCCCACATTCCTGTTGACTACTCTCCAAATAGGTGGATTTGAGTGATGGATAACTTAGAGGAGTTTGTTGACTTGTCTTTTTCCCTAAGTGTTGCTTCTAGGGGTGGGAACAGAGTTAGGAACCTTGTAGCACTGCCCCGGGGCCTTTAATTTTCTTCCCTGGCTGCCGACTTTGGAAATTCATAGTTTGAAGTTTTACTCTTTTCCTTGTTTGCTGTTGTTGAAATAGTTAGCATCTTTCTAATTATAATTTTGTGTGTGTGTGCCCGTGTGTTCATTTCATTAGATATTTGGCAGTGATGGCAGGGAATTGGGTAAGATTCTCTAGGTCAGCTTTATTCTCTCAACTTCTTCAGGAAATCTCTAATGGTGTTTTCTTAAATTCTTTTTCATGCGGAGGGGCCTGAAACTGGAGAAGAATAGCCCTTTTATGAAGGCACAGAAATATTACAGAGTTGGGCTGTCACTGCCTCCACAACCAGAAGGGGAGAATATAAGTTAGCAAAAGCTAGCATGGCACACGCAAATGTGGAATTAACCTGGGATTCCTAGCTGCATATGAACCTTCCTCTCCTTCACTCCCCTTATCCAGCTTTCCCCAAATTCTGTCAATTTGCCTCCAAATTCTTACTCATATGTAACTCTTCTTTTCTGTCTTACTGTCATTGCCTTTGGTCAAATCCATATCATCTTTCTTCTGGATTTCTACAATATTCTCCAAACAGGGCTCCATGCCTCTAGTTTCTTCCCCATGCACACCATCCTCCCTGCACTGCCAGTTTTCCTAAAATAACACTTTGACACTTCTGACACAGTGTTAGTTTTCCTAAAACACCACTTGACTTTTGAAGGTCATCAGAAATCTTCCAATTGCAAAAAAAAAAAAAAAAAAAAAAAAAAACCTTCAAACTTCTTAACATGGTCTAAAATATTAAGAGCAGGTAATATTGATATGGTACTTACTAAATAAGGGAACAATATAACTGATTTTTACATCTTGAATAATTTTATCCTCAAAACAAACCTTTGGGGTGATAGTTGTAATTATCCTTATTTTACATATGAAAAAACTACAGCAAGAAAGGTCTCATATTTTTTCCAAGTCCCCACAGCTAGTAAGTTGAGGAAATGGATTTAAATGCTGGCAGTATGACTCTAGAGTCCATTCTCTTAAGCCAGTCTATGACACTGCCTCCCTACAATGTCCTTCACCATCTGCCATCCTAATTACCTGTGTAGTTTTATCACTCTCTCCTCACCACTCATGTACCTACATTCTGGCCACATCACACTATTTGATATTCTCTGAACATACTATATTCTTTCATGGCTCTGCTCCTTTTTACATGTTGTTCTCTCCATGGACACTCTCACCACCCCTACCAAACCTGCTTGATCAATTCTCATTTATCATTGTTTCCTCCTGCTCCTTTTTGCTAAAGTGCAAATCTAATTTTGCAACTTATGGTTTGCCCTTCAGTGAGGCCCCATGACCTCTAGGATACACCCAAGTTTCTCAACACAGTAGATAAGGCCCTGCAAGATCTAGCCCTTGCCTGTCCCTCTAGCATCATACTTTCATCTTTCCCATTCACACCTCATATGCCACTCATACCAAACTACTTGAAATTTCTCAGACACACCATTCTGTTCCATGCCTCTGTGCTCTTGTCCATATTCTTTTTTTTCTGATTGGAACCCCTTGCCTACTTGGAAGACTCCGACGTATGCTTCAAGACTTAGTGCAATCATCCTCTCTCTGGTGAAGTCTTCCCTGCCTGCCCTGATCTCCTTTACGTTCCTTGGAGCAGAACTGGTTACCCTCTTCTCAGTGTTATCCATGTACTTTGTACATTACCTCTGTTATAGCATTTATCACACCATTGCACCATTACATTTTGTAATTTAAAAAAATTTTTCAGACTGGTTATATCGGCTTTACATGCACAACTTTTTTTTACACAGCTATCTCCTGTATTAACTTTCTTGAGGGAAATGATAGTATTTTTATTTCTTTAAAATTTACTCTAACTTGTATCTGGCACATAAATAGCACCCCAACCTATGTGTTGGAAGAATGAATCTTAATAGCCCCAGTGCCTAGCATTATGCTAGGACACAGTAGATTCTCAATAAATATCTGTTTAGTTAGCAAATAGATTTGTAAGCTTTTGTCTTACTGTTATGTGCTCTTCTTGGCACTTGCTACTTCTTCAAGCAGATCCTTTAGTGGGAGCTCCCAGTGCCTCTGAGCTAGCTTGTGTGTCTATTTTATAGTATAAAAGTTTACCTGGAAGGGAATAGCATGAAAATATGGCTAGAGGAGAAGGACTGGGTCAAGCTGGGAAGAGCAGAGCAAGTTACAATATTTGCCAGCACCTAACAGGCTTTGGTATGCTGGGTAGCCCTACAGATCATGGCTAACTCTTCCGAAGGCAGTGATTCCCAGACCTGAGTGGACAACACAACTGTTGGGAAATAATTGTCCATAGTGTCTGCATATATTGTGAGCAGAGGCACTGATTTTCTTTGTTACAGACTATATTTTCAAAGGTCTTTCTACAGAAAACAACAGCCTTGGAAGACAGAGATAGTGTCTCCCTCCAAAACAAATAGCAGGCTTATTTCTGTCCCATGTAATAAAGATAACCTTTCCTTCTAGGGTGAAGGTGAGGCAGGCTTACTACCCATTATAAAAGATTCAGGTTTCTTAAGCTTGGGTTATCTCTACTTTCTTTCTTTCTTTCTTTCTTTCTTTCTTTCTTTCTTTCTTTCTTTCTTTCTTTCTAGAAACGAAGTCTCACTATGTTGCTCAGGCTGGTCTCAAACTCCTGGGCTCAATTGTTCCTCCCTGCCTCACCTTCCCAAAGTGCTGAGATTACAGTCATAAGCCACTGCACCCAGCCAGTTTCCTCTTCTGTAACACAACCCAGATGCTTGCATCACCTGGCCCTCTTCAAGTCATCCTGTGAGAATTAGGTACAGGAAACTGGCACACATGCTGATACTCTGGATATTGCTTCTGCTGTAAATAATAACAACAACTATATAGCCAGGCCCAGTGACTCACACCTGTATCTCATTGCTTTGGGAGGTTCAGATGGGAGTATCTCTTGAAGCCAAGAGTTTGAGACCAGCCCAAGCAACATAGCAAAACCCTGTGTCTACAGTCTCCACAAAAAAAAAACTTAAAAAATAGCTGGGCATGGTGTGGTGCATGGTTGTATTCCTAGCTACTTGAGAGGCTGAGGTGGGAGGATCTCTTGATCCCAGGAATTTGAGGCTATAGTGAGCTATGATCACACCACTGCACTGCAGCCTGGGTAGCAGAGCAAGATCTTGTCTCAAAAAAATTAATTAAAATATTATCATTATTACATTATTGTTCAATAATGATAACACCTCCTGTCTCTGAACCAGGATTTTTATGTATTCTGCAAGTATTCATGAAACCATGACAGGATAACTTGTTAGCTCGCAAGTAGGATACAATTTCAGATCCTTCACAGTTCTTGACAAGAATCACCTGGAGAGCTTATTTAAAATGTAGGTTTCTGGGTTGTCCCTCAGATTATGAGATAGTTCTAGAAGGAAGGCCTAGGAATATGAATTTTTGGTAAGTGACTCTGAGGCTGGAGGTCTTCCTACCTCCTCTGAGAAAATCCATCTTCAGAATTGTTAACTTGGTTTTGACTATAGACTAGTCAAACATTTCTTCCAACATAGATAGAGGTAGTCATAGATTAACATATGAGTTCTTTTGACAATTTTTCTAGTTTAAAATAAAGTGATTAACAGAAAATATGAGCTCAATAGATTACAATGGAAATAAATAGAAACAAAAATAAATCGGTACCTTCATCACCAAACTCAATTGTTGAATCCTGGTGTAAATTAAACTTGGGCTTTCATTTCTCCTGTGAGAAAAACTTGGGAAATGGTTCTTATACTAATGACCGGTTCCTCCAGCCTGGGTTTCAAGAAATAGTTACTGAGCACTGATTGCATACCAAGCACTTGTTCTAGGTGCCAGAAATATAGGAATGAATGAGACAAAGTTCCAGCTTTTGTGAAGCTTAAATTCTAATGGAGAGACACAGACACTGAACCCATGGACAAATACCTCAAGTGTTTTCAGATAGTGACTAAAACAGAGCAATGGGGCAGAGGATGACCTGGTGAGTATTGAGGGGCATTTTAGCTACAGTAGTCAGAAAAGGTCTTTCTGAGGATATAACCTTTGTGATCTGATTAAAATAAATTTTGTGGCTGTCGGTCTCTGCCTCCCAGAGACTTGCCCATTTGTAGGAACTGAAGGTCTTTAGCCTTCATGTTCAGCCTCACCCAGCTCCTGCCAAGACTGAAAATATAACAAGAGCTTTTTCCCACTGGTGGCTGAAGTTCATAATTAGCCTGACACCCTAAGCACATGATCTGGTGTATTTAAGGAAAGCCCCAATCTAAAGAACCAGGTTTCACTCATTTGATACATATTTATGAACCACATACCCAACTGTGTCAAAAATTATTCTATGCATTGGGGATACGGCAATGAATAAGAGCAGCCCCTACTCTCGTGGAGCTTCTAGTAGCTTCTATGGCTGGCTTGAACTCCATCCTCATTCTATACCCACCAGCCTAGACCTTGCCCAGTCTGTCTTCTTAGGTTAAGAGGGGAACTGGACCATGTTCTCTTCAAACCAGATCAATCCCCAGAATCCAGAAACTTCTATCCAAATTTCTATGATTATCACTGCTGTGCAAACACTACTGTTCCTGGGCCCCAGACTCCAAATTGTCCCTCAAACTGGTACAAATGAGATTTGAATTAGCCTCATTACCTTGAACTCTGTGACTTGGACTTTTGGCAATCTCCCTTCTTCAGGTTGGGCTCTTATTTCTCCCCATTGCTGACTGCCAGTCTACTCTGTCCTCTTTCCCTGTCAGGTCCCAGCATGCCCGTTGCTGTGTTTATGACACTGGCTCCTAGAGTTACATCTAGCTTACTTTCTCATTGCCTGATGATCAAAGCTAAATGAAAACAAAGACGATGGAGGCAGCAGTGCCTGCATCAACAGCCCTTCTCCAGTGAGAGATTCCTTCCAATCAGGAGGAGGTTGCTCTGGCAACCACCAGACTTCTTGCTCACTTCTAACTTATTCTAATCCCTCTATTATCAATTTTCTATTGCAATTGAATGAGTTTCTTTTCTGAGACAAGTTTCTCAAACATTTTTATAACCTGCTTTGTGGCACCAATTAGCCTTGTCTTAAAGGGAACAAATTCTGTATCTTTCTGAAAATTATTTCAGTGTTTATTATATGTAAGGCAGCATGCTGGGCCTCAGTGGTAGTTATGAAGATGGAAATATTGTATACTTATAATGTATGAGGGGAGCACAGGATTTGGAGTCAGAATACCTGCTATTTGAAAATCACTTTTTAAATTTATAGAAGTCATACAAAATCATGACCAATAGCTAAAACAGCATGGAGAAACATAAAATAAAAAATAAAAGTACTCGGCTCTTATTCCCATTTCTCACATTAAGTAATATATTTCCGTAATTTCCACTGCATGTATAAACATATGTCTTTCTTGGTTTTCCCCAAAAATGGGATCACTATTATACATATTATTCTGCTCTTTGACTTTCTTTTTACTATTTACTGAGTATTTCTTCGATCAGCATGTATCTTCACATTCTCTTTGATGGTTGCATTGTATAGATGTATAATCCACTACTGCTGGCCATTTATGTGTCTGAATTGTTTTTATTAAAGTGACTTTACAATAAATATTTTGATACACATATTTTGGTAGAAGTGGTAGTATTTGTGTTGGATAAATTTCTTTCTTTCTTTTTTTTTTCTTTTTTTGAGACGGCATTTCACTCTTGTTACCCAGGCTGGAGTGCAATGGCACGATCTCGGCTCACCACAACCTCTGCCTCCTGGGTTCAGGCAATTCTCCTGCCTCAGCCTCCCGAGTAACTGGGATTACAGGCATGCACCACCACACCCAGCTAATTTTTTGTATTTTTAGTAGAGACGGGGTTTCACCATCTTGACCAGGATGGTCTAGATCTCTTGACCTTACGATCCACCCGCCTCAGCCTCCCAAAGTGCTGGGATTACAGGCGTGAACTTCCGTGCCCGGCAGTGTTGGATAAATTTCTAGATGAGAAACTACTGGGTTGTAAGTGTATGCATTTAAAATTTTGAACATATATTGCCAAATTGTTCTTCTAAACAATTGTATCAATCTATCATCTTGACAACAGTATATGAGAGTGACTATTTGCCAAGAAAACCTGGTCTTGAATCTTTTAACTTTCTAGTAGTGCAACATTGGACAAATTACTTAACCTCATTGAATTACCATGACTTCTCTGTGGAATGGAGATGACAGTGCCTTCCTCACATGATTGTAAGGATTAAAATTAAGTAGGATAGTCTCAAAAGATGATCATAAAGTTTCCATGTGACCCAGCAATTCCACTCCTAGGTATGTACTCAAGAGAAATGAAGGTGTGTGACCCCACAAAAATTTGCACATGAATATTTATATAACAGCATTATTTATAATTGTCAAAAATAGAAACAACTGGATATTCGTCAATGATACAAACACACACACACACACACACACATCTATGTATAGATACAAATAATGTGCTTAATGTGCTATATCTAATGAAATATCATCAATAAAAATAATGAAGTACTAATATATTTCATAACACAGGTGAACCTTGAAAATATACCATGTGAAAGATGCTACTCACAAAAGGCCACATATTGTTTGAGCCCAATTACATGAAATGGCCAGAATAGGCACCTATATAGAGACAGAAAGTAGATTAATGTTTCTTTAGAGCTGGGAAAAATTAGTGGGGGAAATGGAGACAGATTGCTAATGAGTATGGGCCTTCTTTTTGGGGGTGATGAGAATGTTTTAAAGTTAATTATGGTAATGGTTGCACAAGTCTGTGACTATACTAAAAATCATTGATTTTTATACTTTAAATGGATAAATTGTATGGTATATGAATTATATCTAAATAAAGTTTTTATATAAAAATACTAAATGAGATAATACTTCTGCTTTCAGCCAAGATGGAGTAACAGATACCAAATGTACCCTTCTGCTTGACACAACCTTCCTGAAAATTCCAGAAAAAAATATATGAAACAAGGGTTTTTGAGACACTAGCTATCAGGCAATGAAAACTAGTGATCTCTGAAAAATGAGAAAGAAATGAGGTGAGCTCTAAGGTTGCCCAACTTGGTGACACAAGAGAGTTTTCAGGCTACAACACAATAAGGGGGAGCCGAAGTACATCCCAGCATACTCCCTGAGATGAGAATATGGGAGTGAGAGTTCATGAAAGACTAAAGTGGCTAGAGTTCATAGGTCAGAGTATTGAAGAGGAAGGAGTTGCATAGAAAGGAACCTCTGGAGATCTGCAAATGTTACCCTAGATCAGCATATGCATATGAGGAAACTACCCAAAGCCAAGGAAAAAGCTATTCAAAAGGATTAAAGGGAATGCAGCACTCACATGAGACCAGTAATAGTGTTCATATCCACCAACCAGAATGGAATACCTTAGAATTCACAAGGCATTGGGTAGAGTACTCAGGAAGGTCTTGCCTCAGTAATGGGAGATAATTAGCTCTAAATCAAGTACTATATCAGATTCACATAAAAATTTATAAAAGTGAGGACTCTAAGGATCAAACTTTTTCCAAGTAACCCTACTGTATCCCAGAGCAAGCCTCAAGAAGATTTATAGGAATACAAAAATATCCAGCACACGACAATGTGAAATTTACATTATCCAGCATCCACTCAAAGGTTACCAGACATGCAAACAAGGAGGAGAACACAATCCATAATGAGGAGAAAAATCAATCAAGGTAAACCATCCCCAAAAATGGACACAAATGTTACAATTGGCCAAGGACACATGGAGATAATAATTATTAACTATATTACATATGTTCAAAGAATTAATTAGACTCATAGAAGATATAAAAAAGACACTAATTGAACTCATAGAAATGGAAAGTACCATGTATGAAATGAAAAATATACTGGATGAGATTAAGGTCAAATCAGACATTGGAGAAGAAAAGATCATTAAATCTGAAGGCATAGCAATAGAAACTATTCAAAATGAAACACATAGAGACAAGATAATTTCTTTCTTTCTTTTTTTTTTTTTTTTAAGACAGTGCCTCCCACTCTGTTGCCCAGGCTGGAGTGCAATGGCTCAATCTCGGCTCACTGCAACCTCCACCTCCCAGGTTCAAGTGATTCTTCTGCCTCAGTCTCCCGAGTGGCTGGGATAACAGGCACCCATCATCATGCCCAGATAATTTTTGTATTTTTGTAGAGACAGGGTTTCACCATATTGGCCAGGCTGGTCTTTAACTGACCTCAGGGAATCCACCCACCTTGGCCTCCCAAAGTGCTGGGATTACAGGTGTAAGCCACCATGCCTGGCCAAGAGAATTTTTAAAAATTAAAAACAGCATCAGCAAGCTGTGGGACAACTTTAAACAATGTAATACACATGTAACTGGAGTCTCCAAAAGGGAAGAAAGTAGAAAAATGTTTGAAGAAACATGGCCAAAGATTTTCAAATTTGATGATATATATAAACCCACGCATTCAAGAAGTTCAGAGAACCTCAAGAAACATGAAGAAAACCAAGCCAAGGTATATAATAATCAAATTGCTCAAAACTAGTGATAAAGACAAAATATTTGAAGGAGCCAAAGAGGAAAAAATTGAACACTCTTAAATGCAGAGTAAAATGTTAATAGCAGCCAGTGGAAAAAAGACACATTACATTCAGAGAAACAAAGAATGAGAGCAGACTTCTCATTGTAAAATCAAGCAAGAGAACAGCAGAGCAACATCTTTAAAGGACTGCAAGAAAAATGAACTGTCAATCTAAAAATCTTTGCCCAATGGAAATAGTTTTCGAAATGAAGATGAAACAAAGACTTTTCAGACATAAACAGCCGAAATAATTCATCACCAGCTGACCTGCACTATAAGACATATGAAATGAAGTCAGCCCCTCAGAAGGAGAAAGATAATACCAAATGGAAATATGGAATGAACCAAAAGAAATGAATGACACTGGAAATGATAATTACATAGATTAATATACAAAGTTGTTTTCTTATTATTTAAATCTATTTAAAAGACAATTGGAGAGTTAAACAAAAATAATAATAATGTATTGCAGGGTTTCTAACATAATCAAAAGTAAAACATGACAAAACACAAAGATTGGGAGAGGGAAATGATAATATACTATTTTAAAGTTCTTATACTATTTGTAAGGTAGTATGCTATAACTTAAAGGTGGATTATGATAGGTTAAAGATGTATTCTAAACCACTAAAATAACCAAACAAAAATTATGGTTAATAAGCTAGAAAAAGAGGTAAAATGGAATCACACACACAAAGACTTCTCAACTCAGAAGAAGGCGCAGGAAAAGAGGAATAAAAACCAGATGGGACAAATGGAAAATAACAAGATGATGGACTTAAACCTGGCTATTATCAGTAATCACATTATATGTAAATAGTCTAAACACCCCAATTACAAGGCAGAAAATGTCAGATTAGATAAAATAGCAATACTAAGTCAACTGTGATGCCTTTTTGATGTGCCAACTTGGCTATGCTACAGTTTCCAGTTATTTAGTCAACCATTAATCTAGGTGTTGCAGTGCAGATATTTTGCAGGTGTGACTAAGCCCCTAATCAGTTAACTTTAAGTAAGGAATTTTATCCTGGATGGACCTGACTGAATCCATTAAAAGGCTATAAAAGCAGAACTGAGATTTCCCTGGGAGAGAAAAGAAATTCCACCAGTAGACCACAGCTTTGGCCCATATATCCATACGGTTCCAGTCTGCTCATTATCCTTCCTTCATGACTTCCTGCAGATAACAGTTTCAGCTTGCATCCATGAGTTCTAAACTGCCTGTGATCCTCCCTTCCTGACTGACTGCCAGATGGATTTTGGACTTGTTTAGCCAGTTCTCACACAATCTCACAATTGTATATGTCAATTCTTTATAAAGTCTCTCTCTCTCTCTCTCTCACCATCCCCACTCCATCTCTGGCCACACACATCCTACTGGTTCTGCTTCTGATGATAAACAATCTCATCATAGCTTTTACCCGTTTATATCAGTCACTCGAAGTCTCCTCTGCATATCCCTTTTATGACTCCATATCCCTCGTATTCCTAACTTCTGAAATTCTTCCGCTATACTTCATGGAATTCCTAGTCAGTTATCACCATTCCCCTGTATCCACAACTGTTTCTCTATACATTCCCTTCATCTTTGTCCTTAACTGAAATCAAATTATCTTCTTAGGTCTTCACTCTCTGAAACCCTTTTAAATGATGCTGTATTTTCTTCCTCACCTCTATCACCACAGGGCCTAGAGATGGAAAAGATCTCTTCCTCATTGTTGCTTCAAGAACATTCTCCCTTTCTCCTCAGTAGTAACCCCCAGCTTTAAATCTCCTATTATCAGATTATACCATCTACTGTATGTACTCAGGGAAGTCAACTGCTGATTCCAGATCATTCACCCTTACTCAAAGATTTTAGCACCTGGCTCACTGTCACTCTCACTAACATGATTCCTGTCATAATTCTTGGTCATTTTAGTAACCACATAGATTATGTTTCTCTAAGCTGCCTGATTTCCTCTCCTCTAATTATTTTGTCCTCCACCTGACTGAAGCTGCTAACCCACATGGTTGTATCATTGCACTTATCATTACCAGAAGCTACTATTCTTTGGCCAGGCACAGTAACTCACACCTGTAATCCTAGAACATTGGGAGGCCGAGGCAGGTGGATCACTTGAAGTCAGGAGTTCAAGACCAGCCTGGCCAATATGATGAAACGACGTTTCTACTAAAAATACAAAAATTAGGCCAGGCGCAGTGGCTCACGGCTATAATACCAGCACTTTGGGAGGCCAAGGTGGGCAGATAATGAGGTCAAGAGATCGAGAACATCCTGGTCAACATGGTGAAATCCTGTCTCTACTAAAAATACAAAAATTAGCTGGGCTAATTTGACATAGTATTGGAAGTTCTGGCCAGGGCAATCAGGCAAGAAAAAGACATAAAGCATATTCAATTAGGAAAAGAGGAAGTCAAGTGGTCTCTATTTGCAGATGACAAGATTGTATATTTAGAAGACTCTATCATCTCAGCCAGAATCTCCTTAAGCTGATAAGCAACTTCAGCAAAGTCTCAGGATACAAAATCAATGTGCAAAAATCACAAGTTTCTATACACCAGTAACAGACAAACAGAGAGCCAAATCATGAGTGAACTCACATTCACAATTGCTACAAAGAGAATAAAATACCTAGGAATACAACTAACAAGGGGTGGGAAGGACCTCTTCAAGGAGAACTACAAACCACTGCTCAAGGCAATAAGAGAGGACAAAAACAGATGGGAAAACATTCCATGCTCATGGTTGGAAAGAATCAATATCATGGAAATGGCCATACTGCCCAAAGTAATTTACAGATTCAATGCTGTCCCCATCAAGCTACCACTGACTTTCTTCACAGAACTGAAAAAAAAACCTGAAACTTCATGTGTAACCAAAAAAGAGCCTGCATAGCCAAAACAATTATAAGCAAAAAAAAAAAAACAAAGCTGGAGGCATCATGCTACCTGACCTTGAACTATACTACAAGGGTACAGTAATCAAAACAGCATGGTACTGGTACCAAAACAGAGATATAGACCAATAGAACAGAACAGAGGCCTCAGAAATAATGTCACATGCCAGGCACAGTGGCACATGCCTGTAGTCCCAGCTGCTCGGGAGGCTGAGGTGGGAGGATCGCTTGAGCCCAGGAGTTCTGGGCAGTAGTGTGCTATGCCAATCGGGTGTCCACACTAAGTTCAGCATCAATACGGTGACCTCCCAGGAGCAGGGGGAGCAGGTCAAACTTCCTGTGCCGATCAGTAGAGGGATTGCGCCTATGAATAGCCACTGCACTCCAGCCTGGCTAACATAGTGAGACCCCATCTCTTAAAAAAATATAAAATAAAATAAATTTTAAAAAAAGTCACACGTCTACAACCATCTGATTTTTGACAAACCTGACAAAAGCAATGGGGAAAGGATTCCCTGTTTAATAAATGGTGTTGGGAAAACTGGCTAGCCACATGCAGAAAGCTGAAACTGGATCCCTTCCTTACACCTTATACAAAAATTAACTCCAGATGGATTAAAGATTTATACATAAGACCCAACACCATAAAAATCCTACAAGAAAATCTAGGAAATATCATTTAGGTCATAGGCATAGGCAAGGACTTTATGACTAAAACACCAAAATCAATGGCAACAAAAGTTAAAATAGACAAATGGGATCTAATTAAACTGAAGAGCTTCTGCACAGCAAAAAAAAAAAAAAAAAAAAAAAAAAAAAAAAAAAAAAAAAAAAAAAAAAAAAAACTATTACTGGAGCAAACTGGCAACCAACAGAATGGGAAAAATTTTTACAATCTACCCATCTGACAAATGGCTAATAATCAGATTCTACAAAGAAAAGCAAATTTACAAGAAAAAACAAACAACCCCATCAAAAAGTGGGTGAAGGATATGAACAGACACTTTTGAAAAGAAGACATTTATGCAGCCAACAAACACATAAGAAAAAGCTCATCATCACTGGTCATTAGAGAAATGCAAATCAAAACCACATTAAGATACTATCTCATGCCATTTATAATGGTGATCATTAAAAAATCAGGAGACAGCCGGGCGCGGTGGCTCAAGCCTGTAATCCCAGCACTTTGGGAGGCCGAGGTGGGTGGATCACAAGGTCAAGAGATCAAGACCATCCTGGTCAACATGGTGAAACTCCGTCTCTACTAAAAATACAAAAAATCAGCTGGGCATGGTGTCACCTGCCTGTAATCCCAGCTACTCAGGAGGCTGAGGCAGGAGAATTGCCTGAACCTAGGAGGCGGAGGTTGCGGTGAGCCAAGATTGCACCATTGCACTCCAGCCTGGGTAACAAGAGTGAAACTCCATCTCAAAAAAAAAAAAAAAAAAAATCATCAGGAGACAACAGATGCTGGAGAGGATGTGGAGAAATCAGAATGCTTTTTCATTGTTGATGGGAATGTAAATTAGTTCAACCATTGTGGAAGACACTGCGGCGATTCCTCAAGAACATAGAACTGGAAATACCATTGAACCCAGCAATTCCATTACTAGGTATATACCCAAAGGATTATAAAATATTCAATTATAAAGACACATGCACACATATGTTTGTTGCAGCACTGTTTACAATAGCAAAGACTTGGAACCAACCCATATGCCCATCAATGATAGACTGGACAAAGAAAATGTGGCACATATACACAATGGAACATTATGCAGCCATAAAAAAGGATGAATTCATGTCCTTTGCAGGGATATGGATGAAGCTGGAAATCATCATTCTCAGCAAACTGACACAAGAACAGAAAACTAAACACTGCATGTATTCACTCAAAAATGGGGATCGAACAATGAGAACACATGGACACAGGGAGGGGAACGTCACAGATAGGGGCCAGCTGGGGGTTAGGGGGGTAGGGGAAGGATGGCAGGGGTTGGGGGGATTAGGGAGGGATAATATTAGGAGAAATACCTAATGTAGCTAACGGGGGATTGGTTGCAGCAAACCACCATGGCACATGGATGCCTATGTAACAAACCTGCATGATCTGCACATGTACCCAACAACTTAAGTATAATAACAAAAAGAAGAAGCTACTATTCCTCTTTTCTGCGTTTCAGTCATCCCAATCTGCAACTACCACCTCCTTTCTAACTCATTCCTTATCATTTCCTTATTTTAATGATATGTTAGTCCCACTCAATGAACCTATGACTCACTCTCCTTCATATCTACATTTCCCTTCATACTCTATATAAATTCCATGGTCAACCATTATATTAATTTCTTTGCATGTGCTCTCAATCCCTTGCTTCTCTCTTACTTTTCACTCAAGTGGCCAAATCCTAAGTCTGGTTAAATCCAACTCTCCACCTATCTTGTACCTGCATAATTAAATTTGTCTGGGAAACAGCATATGTCATGCTGAGTCTTCTTAACTTATATTCATAAGAAACACTGCTCTGTAGTTTTCCTCCCATGTAGTATCTTTGCCTGGCTTTAGTATTAGGGTAACACTGGCCTCATACAATGAGTTGGGAAGTTCTTTCTCCTGTTCTGCTTTTTTTTTTTTTTTAAGATTATGTACAATGGACATTATTTCTTTCTTAAATATTTGATAGAATTTGTGAGTGAAACCATCTGGGCCTGGAAGCTTTTTAACTACAAATCACATTTCCTTGACAGATCTCAAACTACCCCAGGTTACATATTTCTTTTTGAGTGAGCTTCAGTAATGTGTATGTGTCAAGAAATTGGTCCATTACATCTAAGATGTATAGACATAAATTTATTTGTATTATTTCCATATTATAGTGCCTGAAGGGTCAGCAACCATTAAAATAACAAACAAGGAGTTATAGTCAATAATCTAAAACAAGACAACATGGAATAATAAAAAGTATTCAGTTCCAAAGAAGACAAAGAGGAAGATGGAAGAAAAATAAAATGGAACAAATAGAAAACATGATAGATTTAAATCTAAGCATATCTAAAATTACATTAAATGAAAATTACCTTCAACACTCCAGTGAAAAGGAAGAGACTGTCAAATTGGGTAAAAAAGCAAGACCCAGCCATATTTGCTGCCTGCAAGAACCATACTTTAAATATAAAGAGACAAATAGTTTAAATGGAAAAAAATGGGGAAAATATACCATGGCAACTCTTGTCAAAAGGAATCTGGAGTGGCTATTAACATCAGGCAGTGTAGATTTCAGTGCAAAGAATATTGTTCGGAATAAAGAAGGTCATTTCATAATAACAAAAGTTTCAATTCATCAGAAAGAAATAAAATACCTAAATGTTCATACAGCTAATAAAAGAGTTTCAAAATACATGGAACAAAAACTGATAGAAATACAAGAAAAAACAGACAAATCCATAATTCTGACTAGAGACTTCAATATCCTTCTCTTAGAATATGGTGGGATAAGGAGAAAATCAGTAAGGATATAAAATATTTGAACAACACTATTGCTGTGGTCTGAATGTTTGTGTCCTCACAAAATTCATATGTTGAAAATCCCCAATGTGATAATATTAAGAGGTGGAACCTTTGGGAGGGGCTTCACTCTCATTAATGGGATTAGTGCCCTTATAAAGGAGGCTTGAGGAAGCCCCTTTGCCTTTTCACTCTATGAGAACATGTAGAAGGCACCATTATGAAGTCCTCACCAGGCACTGAATCTGCTGGGTACCTTGATCTTGGCCTTTCCAACCTCCAGAAGCATAAGCAATAAATTTCTTTTAGTCTAACAACTACCAACCAACTTAAACTAATTCATTATATTATGGAACACTCCACCCAACTACAGAAGAATATTAATTCTTGTCAAGTGTACATGAAACAATCAAGGTAGACCACATTGAAGGTAATAAATTAAACCTTAAGAAAATTAAAAGAATCCAAGCCATGCAAAGTATGTGCTCTCATCACAACAAAATTAAATTACAAATCAATAACAAAAACATATCTAAAAATTCTCCAAGTATTTGAAAACAAAATGACACCCTTCTAAATAATCCATGGATCAAAGAAGAGATCTAACAGGTAATTAGAATATTTTGGTCTGAATGAAAGTGAAAATACAACATATCAGAATTTGCAAGATGCTGCTAAAGTAGTAAAAAGGCAAAATTCATAGCATGAAAACACTTATATTAGCAAAGAACAAAGTTTCTAAAGTCAGTGACCTCAATTTCACATTAAGACACCCGGAAATGAAGAGCAAATTCAACCCAAAATAAACCGAAAAAAGGAAATATGTAAATAATAATAAAGACCATGATAGGAGTCAATGGTATAGGAAAGAGGAAAACAATAGAGAAAAATCAATGAAACCAAAATCTGGTTCTTTGAAAAGATCAATAAAATTGATAAGCCTCTACCAGACTGACCAACAAAACAAAGAGAAGATATGCATGACTGATGTCAGAAATAAGAGAGGTGATATCACTATGGAATCCACAAAATATTAAATGGATTATGGGACACTGTAATAATTATATGCCTATAAATTTGACAATTTAAATAAAATGGATAAATTCTCTGAAAGAAATAAACTACAAAGCTCACACAAGAAAAATTAGATAACTTTAATAACCCTATATTTATTAATAAAATTGAACTGGTAATTATAAAACTTTCCACAAAGAAAGCATAAGGCTCCAGATGACTTCATCAGTGAATTCTACCCAAAATTTAAGGAATAAACAATACCAATTCTACACTAACTCTTCCAGAAAATTGAGAAAGAGGGATTATTTCCCAACTCATTGTCCTGATATCAAAATATTTTCTATGAGGGCAGCATAATCTTGATACAAAAATTTTCTGAACAAAATTTCAGCAAAGCAAATTCAGTGTTATATTAGAAGTATAATAATGCACCATGAGGAAGTAAGGTTTATCCAAAAAAATGCAGGGTTGATTTTATATGCAAAATCCAGTCAATGTAACTCATCATATTAACAAACTGGAAAGAAAAAAATCATATGATCATCTTAACCAGTGCAAAAAAGAGCACATGACAAAATTTAACATCTGTTTCTCATATAAATTCTCAGCAAAGTAGGAATTGCTGGGAACTTCTTCAACATGATAAAAAACAGCCACAAAAAACTTATAGCTAGTATTATACTTATTAGTGAAGAATCAGAAATAGGAAAAGGAATGTCCACTTTTACTCTTCTATTCAACATTGTATTGGACATTCTAGCCAGTGCAATCGGGCAAGACAGGTAAATAAAATATATCCAGATTGGAAAGGAAGAAGTAAAACTGTATTTATTCACAAACATGATCATCTCTCTAGAAAATCTGATGGAATTTTTAGAAAATCTTCTTAAACTATTAAGTGTGTTTAGCAAGATTGCAGGATACAAGATCAGTACACAAAAATTATTTGTGTTTTTGTGTACTAATAGTGAAAAATCAGTAATTGAAATTAAGAAAACAATACCATTTACAATGGCAACAAAATACTTAGGGATCTTAATCCAATACCTAATCCAAAACACAACTGACAAAAGATGTGAAAGATCTCTACAGTGAAAACTACAGAACATTGCTGGGAAAAACTGAAGAAAACCCCAAATAATTGGAGAGATATATTATATTCATGGGTCAGAAGAATCAACATTATTAAAGTTTCAACTCTCCCCAAATTGAGCTATAGATTTAAATGCAATCCCAAACAAAATCCCTGAAGGCTTCTGTAGCATTGACAAGCTGATTCTAAAATTTATATGGACATGTAAAGGACATAGAATAGCTAAAGCAACGTTGAAGAAGTTCATAATTAGAGGGCTAGTAAAAATGTCCATACTACCCAAAGCCATCTACAGGTTAAATACAATCCCTATGAAAATTTTAATGTCATTAATTACAGAAATTTTTAGAAATCCTAAAATTCATATGGAACCATAAAAAATCTTGACTACTTAAGGCAACCATAAGCAAAAAGGGAAAGCTTGAGGCACCACACTACTGAATTTCAAATATATTACAAAGCTATAGTAATTAAGACAGCATAGTGCTGGCATAAAAATGACACATCAACCACTGGAACAGAATAGACAGCCCAGACAAATTCACACATCTATGGTCAACTGATTTTTTGCAAAGATACCAACAACACATAATGGAGAAAGAATAGTCTCTTCAAAAATGGCATTGAATATCAGCTGGATATCCATCTACAGAAAAATGAGAATGGACACTTGTCTCACCTCTTATACAAAAAGCAACTCAAAATGGATTCAAGACTTAAACATAAAATCTGAAAATATAAAATCACTGGAAGAAAACATGAGGTAAATTTCCATAACATTGGTCTGAGCAGAGATTTCTTAGCTATGACATCAAACCACAGGCTATGAAAGCAAAAATAGACAAATGGAATTGTATGAAAATAAAAAGCTTCTGTACAGCAAAGGAAAAAATTAATAGAGTGAAGAGACAACACAGGGATTGGGAGAAACTATTTGCAAATCATACATTGAATCGGGGCTAATATATACAAGGGACTCAAACTGCTCAAGAACAAAGAAAACAAATAACCGTATTTAAAAATGGGCAAAGGACTTGAATAGAAATTTTTCAAAAGAAGACATAAAAATGGCCAACACATATATGAAAAAAACTTCAACATCTCTAATCATCAGAGAAATGCAAATTAAAACCACAATGAAATATCACCTCACCCCTGTTAGATTGACTGTCATCAAAAAGATGAAAGATAACAAGTGTTGTTGAGGATATGGAGAAAGTGGAATTTTTATACACTTTTGGTAGCATTGTAAATTAGTACAGTCATTTTCTCAAAAAACTAAAAATAGAATCACCCTATGATCCAGAAATCCCACTACTGGGTACATACCCAAAGGAGTTCAAATCAGTATGCTGAAGAGATGCCTGCATTTCCATATTTATTGCTGCATTAACAATAGCTAAGATATAGAAACAACCTAAGTGTCCATCAATGGATGAATGGATTTTAAATTGTAGTATTTATATGCAATACTATTTGGCCTTAGAAAAACACAGGAAATTCTAAGCCAGGCACAGTGTCTCATGCTTGTTATTCCAATGCTTTGGGGGGCTGAGGCCAGAGGTTCCCTTGAGGTCAGGAGTTCAAGACCAGCCTTAGCAGTACAGCAAGACCCTTTCTCAAAACAACAACAACAAAAACAAAAACAAAAACAAACAAACAAAAAACAGCCAGGCATGGCATGTATCTGTAGTCCTAGCTACTTGGGAGGCTGAGGCAGGAGAATTGCTTGAGCCCAGGAACTCAAGGTTATAGTTACATCACTGACTCCAGCCTGGGTGACAGAGAGAGACTTTGTCTCTAAAAACAAACAAAACAAGAGGAAATTCTGTCATTTGTGACAACATGTGTGGCCTTAGAGTATATTATGTTAAATAAAATAGCCTGGAGACAGAGAGACAAATACCGTAGGATCTCACTTATACATGGAATTTTAAAAAGTCAAACTCATAGAAGTAGAAAGTAGAATGGTGGTTACCAGAGGTTGGTGGTGGGAGGGGGATGGGAAAAGGGGAGACGTTGGTCAACAAGTACAAACTTTCAGTTAGGCAAGAATAACTTCTGGTATTCTATTGCACAGCAAGGTTACTATAGTTAATCATGTATATCTCAAAATAGCTAAACGAGAGGATTTTAAATGTTCTCACAACAAAGAATTGAACAAGCATTCAAGGTGACAAATATGTTAACTACCTGATTGGATCATTCTGCAATGTATGCATGTATTAAAACATCGCATTGTACTCCATAAATATATGCAATTATTATTTGTCAATTAAAAATTAAAAAGAACAAAGTTAGAAGGCTAATACTACCTGATTTTAAGAATTCCTTTAAAGTTATAGTAATATAGAGAGCATGGAATTGGTCTGAAGATAGATAAATAGATTAATGGAATAGAATAGAAAAAAATAAATAGACTTTTACATGTAAAGGCAACTGATTTTTGACAAAGGTGAAGAGACAATTTCGTGGAGAAAGAATACTGTTTTCAATAAACTATGCTAGAGCGATTAGATAAATACGTATATGTTAAAAAAGAAAGAACATAAATCCATATCTTGCATCTATTTAAAAAACTCAAAATGTATCATAGATTTAAATGTAATACTTCTAGATAGAAAAGCATAGACCTAAATATAAATTTCTGGAAGAAAACACAGGAAAAACCTCTGTGAACTTGTATTAGGCAAAAATGTCTTAGATATGACACCAAAAATACACTACATAAAAATTTGATAAATTGGACTTAATCAAAATTTAAAACATCTATTCTTCAAAATACATGGTGAAGGAAAGAGTAAGATGACCCACAAAATGAGAGAAAATGTGTGCAAACCATATATGTTATAAAGGACATGTACTCAGAATATATAAAGAACTGTCAAAACTTATTACTAAGAAAACAAATAACTAAACTTAAAAATGAGCAAAAGATATGAACAGATATTTCAGTAAAGAAGATATCTGAGTGGCAAATAAACATATACAAAGATGCTCAACACTGATAGTCCTTAGGGAAATGTAAATAAAATTGCAATGAGATACAAACTATTAGAATACTAAAACTTAAAATTTTCACTATACCAAGGCTTGGCAAGGATGCAGAGGAAATGGAATGCTCTCATACATTGCTGATGGGAGTGTAAATGGTACAACCATTTTTGAAAACAGTTTGTAGGTTCTTAAAAAGTTAAACATGTATTTGCTATATGATCCAGTTTAGTCCATTTGTGCTGCTGCAACA
The DNA here is from genome assembly GCF_048565385.1 of Saimiri boliviensis. Lineage (NCBI taxonomy): Eukaryota > Metazoa > Chordata > Mammalia > Primates > Cebidae > Saimiri > Saimiri boliviensis. The sequence continues at coordinate 58,635,961 of NC_133470.1, forward strand.
GATTACCTGAGACTGGGTTATTTATTTATTTATTTACTTATTTATTTATTTATTTATTGAGATGGAGTTTCACTCTTGTTGCCCAGGCTGGAGCGCAATGGTGCAATCTTGGCTCACTGCAACCTCTGCCTCCAGCGTTCAAACAATTCTTCTGCCTCAGCCTCCTGAATAGCTTGGATTGCAAGCACCTGCCACCATGCCTGGCTAATTTTTTGTATTTTTAGTGGAGATGGGGTTTCACCATGTTGGCCAGGCTGGTCTTGAACTCCTGACCTCAGGTGATCCACCCACCTCGGCCTCCCGAAGTGTTGGGATTACAGGTGTGAGCCACCATGCCTTGTCACTGGGTAATTTTACAAAGAACAGAAATTTATTTTCTCATAGTTCTGGAGACTAGGAAGTCCAAGATCAAGGTCTGCCATGTTCATTGTCTGAGGGCCACTTTCTGCTTACATGTTTTATTTGCATCACTTTCTGGAGAGGAGGAAGACTGTGCTGTCACATGGCTGAAGGAAGAAGGGCAAAAGGAACAAACTCACTGTCAAGCCCTTTTATAAGGGCACTTAATCCCATTGACAAAAGTGGGAAACCCTCATAACATAATCACCTCTTAAATGTCCCACCTCTTAATACTACCACATTGGTAATGCCTGAATTTTGAAGGAGACACATTCAAACCATAGCAGCAACCACACTATTGGATTTTTAACCAACAGAAATGGAAGTATGTGTCAGGACAAATACTTATAAGTAAATGTTCATAGCAGCTTTATTTGTGCTGGCCAAAGGCTGGAAACAACTCAGATGTTTGGAAACGGATAAACAAACTGTGGTATGTCAACACAATAGACTATTGCTCAGCATTAAAAAGGAACAAACTGAGTGAATGGCATAAGATGCATGAATTCAAAAGAACTAAGCCAAGCGAAAGAAGCCAAAGTGTTGATATATGATTCCATTTATGTAAAACAAAAAGAAATGCAAATTAATATATAATGATAGAAAACAAAACAGTAGTTCCCTTGAGACAGAGTTGAATGGGGAGATATTACAAAGGGGAATGCAGAAACTTTGAAGTAATACGTATGTTCAATATCTTAATTGTGGTGGTATATACATCAATCTCATTAAATTGTGTACTTTAAATGTGTGCAATTTTATTGTATACCAAATATATCTCTACAAAGCTGTTAAATTAAATGGCCCCAGCAACATTTTTTTGTGGACATAGACCAGCTTACTCTAAACTTTATATTGAAAGGTACAGGATCTAGAATAGCTAAAGCAATCTTTAAAAAGAAGAAAGGGGGAAGATCCAAGATGGCCATTTAGGAGCAGCTCAGGATTGCAGCTCCCAGTGAAAGTGCAGAGGGTGAGTGGATGCTGCATTTTTATTGCCCACAGACCTGGATATTCCCAGGTGGAGGAGACTCACTGGGTCACCAGCGTGGCTGTTTAGGTTGGCGTGACTTTTTTGGTCTCCAGGGCTGCTTTGCCCCGTGCAGCTGCTTTGTCAGCACCCCGGCGCAGCGGTTCCCCATACAAAATACACTGGTCCTGGTGACCTTTTAGCTAGCAACTGAAGCCCTGGGAAGTCGCCCATTCATCTGGTTCACCTGATTAAAAAGGGTACTGAACAGGGAGCCAGGCCAGGACATTCCTGGGTAAAAAAAAGGGCCAGGAATCTCAGCACCACTGTTTAAGCTGACAGAGTGAGTCACCACATGGGAAATCACACAGGTCCTGGTGCCTTTTCAACAGGCGACTGGAACACCTGGGAGAGAGTCGACTGTTCAACTAAAAAAAAAAAAAAAAGGCTCTGAGGCAGGGAGCCAGGTGGTCAGGCTCAGCTGATCCCACCCCCACAAAAGAACAGCAATTAGAAACTCTCTGGATTCAGAGTTTCACAGCAAGCACAGCTGAACCTGGGACTGTCCAGCTCTGTGGGGGAAAGGCGTGCACCATTACCGAGGCACTCCACCACTACAGAGGTAGTGCGCCATTGCTGAGACAGCCTGCTGTTGACAAGGCAACCCGCCATTGCCAAGACAACCTGCCATTACAGAGAGAGTCCATCAATACAGAGGTGGGCCACCATTGCAGAGGCAGTTCTAACTACACCCATATAAACAGGACTGCAGGGAAGTTCACACGGAAGCTGGTGGAGCCCACAGTAGCTCAGCAAAGCCTCTGCAGGCAGACAGTGACTAGGCTGCCTCCTTGCTGGGTAGGACAGCCCTGAATAAGAAAAAGGCAGCATCACAATGGAAACTCATAAATAAAGCCCTAACTAACTCCCTGGGACAGAGCACCTGGGAACAAAAGCAGTTTGTGAGTTCTGCTGCAGCAGACCTAAATGTACCTGCCCAGCAGCTCTGAATGAGTAATGGAGCTCACAGCTCAGCACTTGAGCTACCATAAAGGCAGACTGTCTCCTCAAGCAGCTCTCTGACCCCATGTATATCCAAACAGTTACCTCATAAAGCAGAGATCAGAGTGACATTTGGTGGGTATCCTTCTGGGACAAAGATAGCAGAAGAAGAAGCTGGTAGCAACCCTTACTGTTCTGCAGCTGCTACAGGTGATCCCCAGGCAAGCAGGGCCTGCAGTGGACCTCAGGAGTCCTACAGCAGAGGGACCAGACTGTTAGAAGGAAAACTAAGGAACAGAAATAACTTCATCATGAACAAACAGAACGTCCACACAGACCCAATCTGAAAGTCAGTAACTACAAAGATGACAGGTAGATAAATCCATAAAGATGGGAAGAAACCAGCGCAAAAAAGCATGAAAAAACCCAAACCAGAACACCTCTCCTCTTACAAGGGATCACAACTCCTCACCAGCAAGGGAACAAGGTTGGATGGAGAATGAGTGTGATGAAATGACAGAATCAGGCTCCAGAAGGTGGTTAATAAGAAATTTCTGTGAGTTAAAAGAACATGTTCTAACCCAATACAAAGAAACTAAGAACTCTGAAAAAAGATTTGACAAAATGCTAACGAGAATAGACAACTTAGAAAGGAATGTAAGTGAATCGATGGAGCTGAAAAACACAACACGAGAACTTCGTGAAGCATGCACAAGTTTCAACAGCCGAACTGACCAAGCAGAAGAAAGGATATCAGAGGTCGAAGATCAACTCAATGAAATAAAACGAGAAGGCATGATTAGAGAAAAAAGGGTAAAAAGGAATGAACAAAGTCTCCAAGAAATGTGGGACTATGTGAAAAGACCTAGTCTACGTTTGATAGGCGTACCTGAATATGACAAAGAGAACGAATCCAAGCTGGAAAATACTCTTCAGGATGTTATCCAGGGGAACTTCCCCAACCTCGCAAGGCAGACCAATATTGAAGTCCAGGAAATACAGAGAACACCACAAAGATATTCCTCACGAAGAGCAACCCAAAGGCACATAATCGTCAGATTCACCAGGGTTGAAATGAAGGAGAAAATGCTAAGGGCAGCCAGAGAGAAAGGTTGGGTTACCCACAAAGGGAAGCCCATCAGACTCACAGCAGATCTCTCAGCAGAAACCCTACAAGCCAGAAGAGAGTGGGGACCAATACTCAACATCCTTAAAGAAATTTCAACCCAGAATTTCATATCCAGCCAAACTAAACTTCATAAGTGAAGGAAAAATAAAATCCTTTGCAAACAGGCAAGTACTCAGAGATTTCGTCACCACCAGGCCTGCTTTACAAGAGCTCCTGAAAGAGGCTCTACACATAGAAAGAAATGACCAGTACCAGCTACACCAAAAACATGCCAAATGGTAAAAAGCATCAACACAATCTAGAATCTGGATCAACTAATGGGCAAAACAGCCAGCTAGCGCCAAAATGGCAGGATCAAATTCACACATAACAATATTAACCGTAAATGTAAATGGACTAAATGCCCCAATCAAAAGACACAGACTGGCAACTTGGATAAAAAGCCAAAAACCATCGGTGTGCTGTATCCAGGAAACCCATCTCACATGCAAGGATACAAAAAGGCTCAAAATAAAGGGATGGAGGAAATTTACCAAGCAAATGGAGAGCAAAAAAAAGCAGGAGTTGCAATTCTCATCTCTGATAAAATAGACTTTAAAGCAACAAAGATCAAAAGAGACAAAGAGGACATTACATAATGGTAAAAGGATCAATGCAGCAAGAAGAGCTAACGATCCTAAATATATACACACCCAATACAAGAGCACCCAGATACATAAGGCAAGTTCTTAATGACTTACAAAGAGACTTAGACTCCCACACGATAACAGTGGGAGACTTTAACACCCCATTGTCGATATTAGACAGATCAACCAGACAGAAAATTAACAAGGATATCCAGGACTTGAACTCAGACCTGGAACAAGCAAACCTAATAGACATTTACAGAACTCTCCACTCCAAATCCACAGGATATACATTCTTCTCAGCACCATATCACACCTATTCTAAAATTGACCACATAATTGGAAGTATATCACTCCTCAGCAAATGTAAAAGAATGGAAATCATAACAAACAGTCTCTCAGACCACAGTGCAATCAAGTTAGAACTCAGAATTCAAAAACTAACTCAGAACTGCACAGCTTCATGGAAACTGAACAACTGGCTCTTGAATGTTGACTGGATAAACAATGAAATGAAGGCAGAAATAAAGATGTTCTTCGAAACCAAGAAGAATGAAGACACAACATACCAGAATTTCTGGGACACATTTAAAGCAGTCTCTAGAGAAAAATATATAGCAATAAGTGCCCATGTGAGAAGCAAGAAGAGATCTAAAATTGACACCCTATCATCGAAATTGAAAGAGCTAGAGGAGCAAGATCAAAAAAACTCAAAAGCTAGCAGAAGACAAGAAATAACTAAGATCAGAGCAGAACTGAAGGAGATAGAAACACAAAAAACCCTTAAAAAAATCAATAAATCCAGGATCTGGTTTTTCAAAAAGATCAACAAAATAGACCACCAGCCAGATTAATAGAAAAGAAAAGAGAGAATAAGCAAATTGATGCAGTAAAAAACGATAAATGGGATATCACCACAGATTCCACAGAAATTCAAACCATCATCAGAGATTATTACAAACAACTCTATGCAAATAAACTAGTAAACCTGGAAGAAATGGATAAATTCCTGGACGCTTGCCTCCTCCCAAGCCTAAACCAGGAAGAAGCCAAAATCCTGAACAGACCTATAACAAGGTCTGAAGTTGAGGCAGCAATTAAGAGCCTATCACCCAAAAAAGGCCCAGGTCCAGACGGGTTCACAGCCGAATTCTACCAGACATACAAAGAGTAGCTGGTACCATTCCTTCTGAAACTATTCCAAATAATCCAAAAAGAGGGAATCCTTCCCAAATCATTTTATGAGACCAACATCATCCTGATACCAAAATCCGGCAGAGACTCAACAAGAAAAGAAAACTTCAGGCCAATATCCATGATGAACATAGATGCAAAAATCTTCAATAAAATACTGGCAAGCCGACTGCAACAGCACATCAAAAAGCTTATCCACCATGATCAAGTAGGATTCATCCCGGGGAAGCAAGGCTGGTTCACATACCCAAGTCTATAAACGTAATTCACCATATAAACGGAACCAAAGACAAAAACCACATGATTATCTCAATTGATGCAGGGAAGGTCTTTGACAAAATTCAACAGTCCTTTATGCTAAAAACCCTTAATAAACTAGGTATTGACGGAACGTATCTCAAAATAATAAAAGCTATTTACGACAAACCAAAGTCAATATCATACTGAATGGGCAAAAACTGGAAGCATTCCCTTTGAAATCTGGCACTAGACAAGGATGCCCTCTCTCACCACTCCTATTTAATATAGTACTGGAAGTTCTAGCCAGAGCAATCAGGCAAGAAAAAGAAATAAAGGGTATTCAAATAGGAAACGAGGAAGTCAAATTGTCTTTATTTTCAGACGACATGATTGTATATCTAGAAGATCCCATCGTCTCAGCACAAGATCTCCTGAAACTGATAAGCAACTTCAGCAAAGTCTCAGGATACAAAATCAATGTGCAGAAATCACAAGCCTTTCTATACACCAATAACAGACTGAAAGAGAGCCAAATCATGAGCAAACTCCCATTCACAATTGCTACAAAGGTAATAAAATGCATAGGAATACAACTAACAAAGGATGTAAATGACCTCTTCAAGGAGAACTACAAACCACTGCTCAATGAAATAAGAGAGAACACAAACAGATGGAGAAGCATTCCATGCTCATGGTTAGGAAGAATCAGTATCATAAAAATGGCCATACTGCCCAATGTAATTTATAGATTCAATACTATCCCCATCAAGCTACCAATGACCTTCTTCACAGAACTGGAAAAAACCACCTTAAACTTCATATGGAACCAAAAGAGAGCTCACATAGCCAAGACCATCCTAAGCAAAAAGAAGAAAGCCATAAGCATCAAGCTACCTGATTTCAATCTACACTACAAGGCTACAGTAATCAAAAGAGCATGGTACTGATACCAAAACAGAGATATAGACCAATGGAACAGAACAGAGGCCCTGGAGGCAATGCCAAACATCTACAACCATCTGATCTTTGACAAACCTGACAAAAACAAGCAGTGGGGAAAGGATTCCTTGTTTAATAAGTAATGTTGGGAAAACTGGCTAGCAGTGTGCAGAAAGCAGAAACTGGACCCCTTCCTGGCACCTTACACTTAAATTAACTCCAGATTGATTAAAGACTTAAACATAAGACCTAATACCATGAAAACCCTAGAAGAAAACCTAGGCAAAACCATTTAGGACATAGGCATAGGCAAGGATTTCATGACTAAAACACCAAAAATATTGGCAACAAAAGCCAAAATAAACAAATGGGACCTAATCAAACTCCCCAGCTTCTGCACAGCAAAAGAAACAGTCATTAGAGTGAATCAGCAACCAATACAATGGGACAATTTTTTTTTGCAATCTACCTGTCTGACAAAGGGCTAATATCCAGAATCTACAATGAACTAAAACAGATTTACAAGAAACAAACAAACAAACCCATCCAAAATTGGGTGAAGGATATGAACAGACACTTTTAAAAAGAAGACATATATGAGGCCAACACATATGAAAAAATGCTCATCATCACTGATTATTAGAGAAATGCGAATCAAAACCACATTGAGATACCACCTCATGCCAGTCAGAATGGCAATCATTAAAAAAATCTGGAGACAACAGATGCTGGAGAGGATGTGGAGAGATAGGAACACTTTTACACTATTGGTGGGAGTGCAAAGTAGTTCAACCATTGTAGAAGACAGTGTGATGATTCATCAAGGACCTAGACATAGAAATTCCATTTGACCCAGCAATCCCATTACTGGCTATATACCCAAAGGATTATAGATCATTCCATTATAAAGACACATGCACACGTATGTTGATAGCAGCACTGTTTACAATAGCAAAGATCTGGAACCAACCCAAATGCCCATCGACAATTGCTTGGACAAGGAAAATGTGGCACATATACACCATGGAATACTATGCAGCCATAAAAAATGATGAGTTTGTGTCCTTTGTAGAGACATGGATGAATCTGGAAACCATCATTCTCAGCAAACTAACACAAGAACAGAAAATCAGACACTGCATATTGTCACTCATAGGTGGGTATTGAACAATGAGAACACATGGATACAGGGAGGGAAGCATCACACACTGGTCTGTTGGGTGGGCCAAGGGAGGGACAGCAGGAGTTGGGGATGTTGGGGAGGGATAACATGGGTAGAAATACCAGATGTAGGTGACGGGGGGTGATGGAGGCAGCAAACCACATTGCCATGTGTGTACCTATGTAACAACTCTGCATGATCTGCACATGTACCCCAGATCCTAAAGTACATTAAAAAAAAACTATTATTTAAAAGTTTAGAAAAATAGGGAAAAATCCTTCAGATATAGGCACAGGCAAAATTGTAGACTTATAGCAAAAGGATGATCTATAAGAGAAAAAATTGATAAATTGGACTTTATCAAAGTTAAAAACTTTTGCTTTGTGAAAAAACATGTTAAAGGAGGAAAAGATAAGCTACACACTGGGAGAAAACATTGGCACAACACATATTTGAGAAAGGACTTGTATCTCATATACTACAAAGAGCTCTTAAAACTCAGCAATAAAAAAGCAATCCTATTAGAAAATGGGCATAGGCCTGGTGCAGTGGCTCATCTCTGTAAACCCAGCCCTTTGGGAGGCCACGGTGGGCAGATCACCTGAGGTCGGGAGTTTGAGATTAGCCTGACCAACATGGAGAAACCCCATCTCTACTAAAAATACAAAATTAGCCAGGCGTGGTGGCACATGCCTGTAATCCCAGCTACTCAAGAGGCTGAGACAGGAGAATTGCTTGAACCCGGGATGCAAAGTTTGCAGTAAGCTGAGATTGCACTTCCGCACTCCAGCCTGGGCAACAAGAAAGAGACTCTGTCTCAAACAGAAAGAAAAAGAGAAAAAAAATGGATGAAAGACATGAAGAAATCAAGAAGACTGTCAAATCAGCTTATGGAAGTATATCAACACCATTAACCATTAGGGCAATAAAAATTGCCCCTGTATGAGGCCATAATGAGATATAACTATACATCTATCAGAATGGTTAAAATTAAAAAGTGACAACACCATATAGCAGTTAGTATGTGATGAAAATGAATCACCAATGAATTGCTGGTGGAAATATAAAATGGCACGGCCACTCTGGAAAACAGTTTGACAGTTTATTATAAAACTAAACATGTGACTACTCTATAACCCAGCTGTACCGTATGACACACCTGAGCATTTATCCCAGACAAATGAAAATTTGTGTTGACACAAAAACTTGTACACAAATGTTAATAGCAGCCTTATTCATAACAGTCAAGACAGGAAGCAGCTCAACCTGAAATAGGTGAATGTTTAAACAAACTGTGGTACATCCATACCATGGATTACTACTTAGCAACAGAAAGTAACAAACTATTGATGCACATGTCTTAGTCTGTTTTCTATTGCTATAACAGAATACCACAGACTGTATACTTCATAAACAATAGGAGTTTATTTGGCTCACAGTTCTGGAGGCTGAGAAGTCAAAGAGCAAGGCACTAGCATCTGGTGAGGGCATTCATTCTCCATCATCCCATGGTGGAAGGCAGAAGGGCAAGAGAGGTGCAAGAGAGAGAGAGCAAAAGGAAGCCAAACTTGCTTTTATAACAAAACCATTCTCATGATAACTGACCCACTCCAGAGATAAGGTTATTAATCCATCAATAAGAGCAGAGCCCTCAATTGCCTAATCACTTCTTATTAGGCTCCACCTCCCAATGCTGCTGCACTGGGGATAAAGTTCTCAATGCATGAACTTTGGGGGGCTCATATAAACCATAGTAATGGTTTATATGTGCTGTAATCTTGGACTTTCCAACCTCCAGAAATGTGAGAAATAGATTTCCATTCTTTATAAATTACTCATATGAAGGTATTTTGTTACAGCTGCCTAACAGACTAAGACAGGCCCTCATGTGGGGAAACTCTCATGTAGAAAGGATGGAGGGATAGGGGAGACTGAAAGCCAGTCTAGGCAGAAGGAACAGCAGGAGCAATAGCCCTGAAGCAATAAGAAGTTGATTGGGGTTGGAGGTTCAGGACAGAAAGAAGGTAGTTGAAGCAGAGGATATCACCAGGGGAAGATTATGAGCTCAGAGATGTGGCTTGGATCAAGATTGTATAGCACCCTGTAGACAGTGGTAAGAAGTTTAGATATTATCCTGGTTGAGATAGAAATCATCTTATAGTTTTGAACAGGGGAGTACCATGATCTGCTTCATAATTTAGGCAGATCATACACACTGGTGTATGAACAGAATGAGGAAGAAAGTGGAAAGGCCAATTAGAACGTTGTTGCAGTGATCCACTTAAGGGATGATGGTTTAGCCTAGGGTAAAGGGATTTACCTGTTAGTTTCGTGAAGTAAAGAAATGGTCCATGTTATGGATATGTCAAGGTGTCATGTTAACATTTAAGACAGAAGAGATGGTGTTAAATGTGAGATAGTGGAAAGTACCTCCAAATGATACTTACCAGCAGGTAGCTGGAAATACAGAAGAGCATCAAGAGCTAAAGAGATAGATATGAGAGTCATTGTTATTAAGGGTATAATTGAGTGCTTGGACATAGATGACATCACTGAAGAAGCAAAAGAATCAGGAGAGAAGAACAGAGAAGACCGAGGGTAGAATTTGGGATAGCACCCATATTTATGTTATTTTTATGTTAAAATTACTTTAAATTCTGAATGTAATATAAATAGATTACAGAAAATTTGGAAAGTAGAAAAAAGAAAAAAATCTGATTATCTAAATCAACCATTTTATTATTTTAAAGGATTTCTTCCTCCCAGCATATTCATATATATCTTTTAACTAGATTGCATATAGTTTTATATTGTATCATAATTCCTCACTGTTCTAGAACAGCCTGCACTTTGGAAATGGGAGAAGAGGGCCCAACAAAGCCAACAAAATTGGTTAATGAAGGAGAGTAATACAAGGGAAAAATGGCATTACACTCTTACTGGTGACCTTGGAATGGAAATAGAGATGTATATAGATGCTAGTTTTTAGTTTGGTGGCAAAAGGAAGGAGAAGGATAAAATCTTGAAGTAGTCGGTGGATCCAAGGAGGGTTTTTTGGGTGAAAGATATCTAAGTATGTCAATAGACAGAGGAAGGAAGCAGAAGAGAGGGAGAAATTGGAAATATTTTTGACAGGGTATGGAGCATAGTCTCTACAGAAGTAGGTGGGGTCGGGATTAACAGCTGGGAGAGAGAGAAATTTCTTTCTCTGACATAGGAGAGAGGAAAATGAAGAGATTGGGTAAGAGAAGAAGTTGAGGTAGCTCATGCTCCTTGAAGATGACTTGAAAGTCTTGGTCATGTAGAAGATAAAGTCAAGTCATGTCCTGAGAATGAGGGAGGCAAAAGTGGGTCATGGGCTTTGGGAAGTGAATAATGTTTGGACTGGTTAAGACAGAAAGTCAAAAAGATTGCAGAGCAGACCAATGGGTAACTAGAGTTTGAATTAGAAATAGAGAGGACCTCCAACATCATCTAGTTCAATTCCTCTTTTATAGATGAGGGCTTGAGATTAAGAGGAGTATGCCAATCACACAGCTACTAAGAGTTAGAGCTAGGATGTGAACCTAGGTCTATCTAAACCTTTGTCCAGCCCAGAAAAGCAATTTTATTGTTCTCCTTTTGGTGTATCCCATGGGAAAGACATTCCCCTGGCTGGCCAGAGACAAAGCAGGGCAAAACTCAGGGAACAGCTTTGTTCCAAATGCAAGCATTCTCCAAAATCTGCATGTTGGCGGCCCTCTCTGTAAGAGCTATCTTAACAAATAATCCCTCATCTAGAATACTGAAAAGGCAAGTATAGGGTTTCAAAAAAGTGCTGGGAGGCTTTTACCTTAATCAACTAGACAATACCTACACTTCAAAAGAGCTCCCTTCCATTGCATCAGAATGACATAGAGGCTTAGCAAAAAATTAGAAATAACCTAGAATAGCCAACATTAGGGACATGGTTTAATAAGTGATGATCTATCAACAGCATGGAATACACAGTCATTAAAATAATTACAAAGACTGAAGAAATAAAAACATGCTTATGATATAATGGTCAGAGAATATGTAGAATTCAAAACGATAATTATGTCACCATGACAAGTATGTAAAAATCATTAATGCCCATAGAAGGTAACACTCAGAAAGAAAATTTTTCATCTGTTCATGATGGAATTATAGATGGTATGACTTAAATATTCTTTATTATTGTTATATCATCTATTCAAATAAACATTCAAATAAATAACAAGTAACTATTATGTCCTCCAGAAAAGAAATACTCCTTTTCACAGTTGCTGAAAGCAAATGTTTCCTTTTTTTTTTTTTTTTTTTTTTTAGGTAAACCATGGTATCTTTTTTCCAGTTTTATTTACTGAAGCACACATGAATACGTTCTAATTATAAACGTTTTAAACAACAAAGAGGTACAGAGAATAAAAGTGAAAATCTCCAATGTTCTGAAGGATTTCTCATCATTTATGACACTATCACAATATACGTTTCTGATCACACTATACATTTTGTTCTGTAAATTACATTATATATATATATATATATATATGATATATGTGTATATATATTTTTTATCGCAGTTTAGGTTCTGGGGTACATGTGCAGAACATGCAGGATTGTTGCATAGGTACATACATGGCAATGTGGTTTGCTGCCTCCATCACCCCATCACTTATATCTGGCATTTCTCCCTATGTAATCCCTCCCCAACTCCCTACCCCCTACTGTCCCTCTTCTATTCCCCACAAAAGACCCCAGTGGGTGATGTTCCCCTCCCTGTGTCCATGTGTTCTCATTGTTCAACACCCACCTATGAGTGAGAACATGCAGTGTTTGATTTTCTGTTCTTGTGTCAGTTTGCTGAGAGTGATGGTTTCCAGATTCATCCATGTCCCTACAAAGGACATAAACTCATCCTTTTTTATGGCTGCATAGTATTCCATGGTGTATATGTGCCACATTTTCCTTGTCCAGTCTATCATCGATGGGCATTTGTGTTGGTTCCAGGTCTTTGCTAAACAGTGCCACAATGAACAGATGTGTGCATGCGTCTTTATAATAAAACGATTTATAATCCTTCAGATATATAGCCAGTAACAGGGTTGCTGGGTCAAATGAAATTTCTATTTCTAGGTCCCTGAGGAATCGCCACACTGTCTTCCACAATGGTTGAACTACTTTACACTCCCACCAACAGTGTAAAATTGTTCCTATTTCTCCACATCCTCTCCAGCATCTGTTGTCTGCAGATTTTTTAATGATCACCATTCTAACTGACATGAGATGGTATCTCAATGTGGTTTTGATTTGCATTTCTCTAATGACCAGTAATGATGAGCATTTTTTCATATGTTTATTAGCCTCATAAATGTCTTCTTTTGAAAAGTGTCTGTTCATATCCTTCACCCACTTATGAATGGGTTTGTTTGCTTTTTTCTTGTAAATCTGTTTTAGTTCGTTGTAGATTCTGGATATTAGTCCTTTGTCAGATGGGTAGATTGCAAAATTATTTTCCATTCTGTTGGTTGCTGAATCACTCTAATGATTGTTTCTTTTGCTGTGCAGAAGCTCTGGAGTTTAATTAGATCCCATTTGGCTATTTTGGCTTTTGTTGCCAATGCTTTTGGTGTTTTAGTCATGAAGTCCTTGCCTATGCCTATGTCCTGAATGGTTTTGCCTAGGTTTTCTTCTAGGGTTTTTATGGTGTTAGGTCTTATGTGTAAGTCTTTAATCCATCTGGAGTTAATTTAAGTGTAAGGTGTCAGGAAGGGATCCAGTTTCTGCTTTCTGCACACTGCTAGGCATTTTTCCCAATAGCATTTATTAAACAGGGAATCCTTTCCCCATTGCTTGTTTTTGTCAGGTTTGTCAAAGATCAGACAGTTGTAGATGTTTGGCCTTGCCTCCAGGGCCTCTGTTCTGTTCCATTGGTCTATATCTCTGTTTTGGTACCAGTACCATGCTGTTTTGATTACTATAACCTTGTAGTATAGTTTGAAGTCAGGTAGTGTGATGTGTCCAGTTTTGTTCTTTTTGCTTAGAATTGTCTTGGTTATGTGGGCTCTCTTTTGGTTCCATATGAAGTTTAAGGTGATTTTCTCCAGTTGTGTGAAGAGGGTCATAGGTAGTTGATGGGGATAGTGCTGAATCTATAAATTACTTTGGGCAATATGGCCATTTTCACAATATTGATTCTCCCTAACCATGAGCATGGAATGCTTCTCCATCTGTTTGTGTTCTCTCTTATTTCGTTGAGCAGTGGTTTGTAGTTCTCCTGGAAGAGGTCCTTTACATCCTTTGTTAGTTATATTCCTAGGTATTTTATTCTGTTTGTGGAAATTGTGAATGGCAGTTTTTTCTTGATTTGGCTCTCTTTCAGTCTGTTATTGGTGTATAGGAATGCTTGTGATTTCTGCAGATTGATTTTGTATCCGGAGACTTTGCTGAAGTTGCTTATCAGTATAAGGAGATTTGAGGCTGAGATGATGGGATCTTCTAAATATACAATCATGTCGTCTGCAACAGAGACAATTTGATTTCCTCTTTTCCTAATTGAATACCTTTTATTTCTTTTTCTTGCTTGATTGCTCTGGCTAGATCTTCCAATATTATACTGAATAGGAGTGGTGAGAGAGGGCATCCTTGTCTTGTGCCAGATTTCAAAGGGAATGCTTTCAGTTTTTGTCCATCAGTATGATACTGGCTGTGTGTTTGTCATAAGTAGCTTTTATTGTTTTGAGATATGTTCCTTCAATACCTAGTTTATTGAGGGTTTTTAGCATAAAGGGCTGTTGAACTTTGTCGAAGGCCTTCTCTGCATCAATTGAGATAATCATGTGGTTTTTGTCTTTGGTTCTGTTTATGTGGTGGATTATATTTATAGACTTGCATATGTTGAACCAGCCTTGCATCACATGGATGAAGCCTACTTGATCGTGATGGATAAGCTTTTTGATGTGCTGTTTCAATTGTTTTGCCAGTATTTTATTGAAGATTTTTGCATGTATGTTCATCATGGATATTGTCCTGAAGTTTTATTTTTTTGTTGATTCTGTGCCGGGTTTTTGTATCAGGATGATGTTGGTCTCATAAAAAGATTTGGGAAAGATTCCCTCTTTCTGTATTGTTTGGAATAGTTTCAGAAGAAATGGTACCAGCTCCTCTTTATATGTCTGCTAGAATTCAGCTGTGAACCCATCTGGACCTGGGCTTTTTTTGGTTGGTAGACTATTAATTGCTGCCTCAACTTCAGCCCTTGTTATTGGTCTATTCAGGGTTTCAACTTCTTCCTGGTTGAAGCTTGGGAGGGTGCAAGTGTTCAGGAATTTATCCACTTTTTTCCAGGTTTACTGGTTTATGTGCATAGAGTTATTTGTAGTAATCGCTGATGGTACTTTGTATTTCTGTAGAATCTGTGGTGATATCCCCTTTATCATTTCTTATTATGTCTATTTGATTCTTCTTTCTTTTCTTTTTTATTAATCTGGCTAGTGGTCTGTCTATTTTGTTCATCTTTTCAAAATACCAGCTCCTGGATTTATTGATTTTTTTCAAGGGTTTTTTTGTGTCTCTGTCACCTTCAGTTCTGCTCTGATCTTAGTTATTTCTTTTCTTCTGCTAGCTTTTGAGTTTTCTTGATCTTGCTCCTCTAGCTCTTTTAATTTTGATGATAGGGTGTCGATTTTAGATCTTTCATTGCTTCTCATGTGGGCATTTCTTGCTATAAATTTCCCTCTACACAGTGCTTCGAATGTGTCCCAGAGATTCCAGTACATTGTGTCTGCATTCTCATTGGTTTCAAAGAACATCTTTATTTCTGCCTTCATTTCTTTCTTTTTTTTTTTTTAATTGCATTTTAGGTTTTGGGGTACATGTGATGAACATGCAAGACTTCATTTCTTTTTTTATCCAGTAAACATTCAAGAGCCTGTTGTTCGGTTTCCATGAAGCTGTGTAGTTCTATGTTAGTTTCTTAATCCTGAGTTCTAAGTTGATTGCACTGTGTTATGAGAGACTGTTTGTTATGATATCCATTCTTTTTCATTTGCTGAGGAGTGATTTACTTCCAATTATGTGGTCAGTTTTAGAGTAGGTGTGATGTGGTGCTGAGAAGAATGAATATTCTGTGGATTTGGGGTGGAGAGTTCTGTAGATATCTATTAGGTTTGCTTGGTACAGATCTAAGTTCAAGTCCTGGATATCCTTATTAATTTTCTGTCTTGTTGATCTGTCTAATGTTGACAGCGGAGTGTTAAAGCCTCCCAGTATTACTGTGTGGGAGTCTAAGTCTCTTTATAGGCCATTAAGAACTTGCTTTATGTATCTGGGTGCTCCTGTATTGGATGAGTATATATTTAGTATCCTTAGCTCTTCTTGTTGCATTGATCCTTTTACCATTATGTAATGCCCTGCCTTTTGTCTTTTGATCTTTGTTGGTTTAAAGTCCACTTTATCAGAGACTAGGATTGCAACTCCTAGTCTCTCCATATTTTTTAATCTCTATTTTCTTAGTAAATCTTCCTCCATCTCTTTATTTTGAGACTATGTGTATTCTTGCATGTAAGATCAGTTTCCTGGACACAGCACACCAATGGGTTTTGACTTTTTATCCAATTTGCCAGTCCGTTCCTTTTGATTGAGGCATTTAGCCCATTTACATTTAAGGTTATTATTGTTATGTGTGAATTTGATCCTGTCATTTTGATGCTAGCTGGTTGTTTTGCCCATTAGTTGATGCTGTTTCTTCATTGTGTCAATGCTCTTTACCATTTGGTACGTTTTTGGAGTGGCTGGTACTGGTTATTCTTTTGTATGTTTAGTGCTTCTTTCAGGAACTCCTGTAAGGCAGGCAGTGTGGTGATGAAATCTCTCAGCAATTACTTCTTCGTAAAGGATTTTATTTCTCCTTCACTTATGAAACTTAGTTTGGTTGGATATGAAATTCTAGGTTGAAAGTTTTTTTCTTTAAGGATGTTGAATATTGGCCCCCACTCTTCTGGCTTGTAGGGTTTTTGCCAAGAGCTCCACTGTGAGTCTGATGGGCTTCCCTTTGTGGGTAACCTGACTTTTCTCTCTGGCTGCCCTTAGCATTTTTTTCTTTATTTCAACCCTGGTGAATCTGATGATTATGTGCCTTGGGGTTGCTCTTCTTGAGGAATGTCTTTGTGGTGTTCTCTGTATTTCCTGGACTTGAATATTGGCCCACCTTCCTAGTTTGTGGAAGTTCCCCTGGATAATATCCTGAAGTGTTTTCCAGCTTGGATTCATTCTCTCTGTCACATTCAGGTACACTTATCAAATTTAGATTATGTCTTTTCACATAATGCCATTTTTCTTGGAGACTTTGTTCATTTCTTTTCACTCTTTTTTCTCTAATCTTGCCTTCTCATTTTATTTCATTGAGTTGCTCTTTAATCTCTGATATCCTTTCTTCTGCTTGGTCAATTCAGCTATTGAAACTTGTGCATGCTTCACAAAGTTCTCGTGTTGTGTTTTTCAGTTCCATCAGGTCATTTATGCTATTCTCTAAGCTGTTTATTCTCATTAGCATTGCATCTAACCTCTTTTCAACATTTTTAGTTTCTTTGCGTTGGGTTAAAACATGTTCTTTTAGCTCAGAGAAGTTTGTTATTACCCATCTTCTGAAGCATGTTTCGGTCAATTTATCAGACTCATTCTTCATCTAGCTTTGTTTCCTTGCTGGTAAGGAGTTGTGATCCTTTGGAGGAGGAGGCATGTTCTGGTTTTGGGTGTTTTCATCCTTTTTGTGCTGGTTTCTTCCCATCTTTGTGTATTTATCCACCTGTGGTCTTTGTAGTTGGTGACTTTCAGATGGGTTCTCTGAGTGGACATCCTTTTTATTGATGTTGAATTTTTCTTTCTTTTTTTTTAGTTTTCCTTCTAACTGTCAGGCCCTTCTGCTGTAGGACTGCTGAAGGTCTACTCCAGACCCTGCTTGCATTGGGATCACCTGGGGTGGCTGCAGAACAGTAAGGGTTTCTGCCGAGTTCTTCTTGTTATCTGATTCCCAGAAGGAAACCTGCCAGATATCAGCCTGAGCTCTCCTTTATGAGGTGTTTCTTTGGATATATGGAGGTCAGGGAGCTGCTTGAGGAGACAGTGTGACCCTTATAGGAGTTCAAGTGCTGAGCTGTGAGCTCCATTGTTTCATTCAGAGTTGCTGGGCAGGTACATTTAAGTCTGCTGCAGTAGAACTCATAACCACCTTTTTTCTCAGGTGCACTGTCCTGGAAAGGTGGGGCTTTATTTATAAGTTCCTGATGTGCTGCTGCCTTTTCTCAGAGATGTCCTGCCCAGCTAGGAGGTAGCCTAATCACAGTCTGCCAGCAGAGGCATTGCTGAGCTGCCATGGGCTCTGCCAGCTGCTGTGTGAACTTCTTTGTGGTTTTGTTTATAGAGGTATAGTTAGAACCGCCTCAGTAATGGCAGTCTGCCTCAGTAATGGCAGACTGCCTCTGTAATGGCATACTGCATCAGTAATGGAAGATTGCCTCAGTAGTGGCGGCCTGCCTCGATAATGGCGGGCTGCCTCAATAGTGGTGGACTGCCTCGGCAATGGCAGACGCCCTTTCCCCCACAGAAGTGGACCGTCCTGGGTCCAGCTGCACTTCCTGTGAAACTCTCAATCCAGAGTGTTTCAGATTGCTGGTCTTTGTGGGTGTGGGACCCACTGAGTCAGATCACCTGGCCCCCTGTTTCAGCCCCCTTTTTTTCAGTTGAATGGGTGGCTCTGTCTCCCAGGCATTCCAGGCACCAGTTGAAATGGCTGCCCAGATTTGTGTGAGTTTTTGTGCAGAGACCCACTGGGCTGGCTGAAACAGCTGTACTGGAAACTAGTGGTGCTTTTCAGCCTGGGAATCTCCTGGTCTGTGAGCAGTAATAACTCATTTGGAAATGCGGTGATCACTCATCCTCTGCGTTGTTCTCACTGGGAACTGCACTCCAGAGCTGTTCCTATTCAGCCGTTTTGGATCCCTCTATTGTTAAATAAACTAAAATGAAGGCATGGATGGGGATCCTAGTCCATTGGAATGCTCAACTTCTTCAACACAATAAGCAGAGGCATTCAGCAGCAATGTCTTCTGGCTATCACAGGAACATATTTTGGGTATCTCTCCTTTAGCAATACTCTCTTTTTCTCCCTTTCCCTCCTCCAGGATTAGAAGCAGATGGCAGGAGTTGGTAGATCTTGAAGGGCAGCCCAGGGAGTGAAGAGATTCCAATATTAGGTTCCTAAGTGTTATACTTGTTTAACCTATTTATTTGCTTAAATTTATTTTTGATTTATTTTAGCAACTGTACTCCATGAAAGGGAAGAAGAAAATATTTTTCTCTGTAATCCTACTACTGTACACAATTTTATACAATGAAAATATCTATACAATTGTGTATTCTATTTTTGTCTCAACATTACTGTGTTTAGATTTTTCAATGTTTATTGCAGTCCTGAGAATTGTGATTTTATTACTTACATAATATTCCATTCAATGTATGGGTCTTAATTCACTTAACTATTCTGATTTTGTTGGACATTTGGTTGTTACCTTTTTAAAAGATTATGTATAATGGCATTGTAAAATGTATTTGTATGTACAGTTTTTTCCTTCTTTTGAATGACTACCTAATGCAAAATTTCCAGGAGTGGAATTACTGTGTGAAAGGGCATGAATTTTCATTGTGATTTCTGATATAAATTGCCAAATTGCCCTTCAAAAGAATTGTCCTAATTTATCCTGCTGCTCATACTATTGTATGAGGGTATCTTTCCATTCTCTCTCTCAGAGCTGAATCAACATGTGCTTGATGTTTTTTGCTACTTTAATAAGTATAAATTATATCTCATTATTGTTCTTTAGTACCAGCATGTTTGAATGAGTTAAATTATATCATCTAAGAACCTAATCTCAGATCTCAAATTAGAACTGGTGGCTCCCAACTCCTAGTCCAATGCTTTAAAAAAATAATAACGTGTGTGTGTGTGTGTATGTGCATGTGTGTGTGTGTGTGTGTGTGAATTGTGTGTTTCATACCTTTTCCAGCTGCCTAATGGTGTGAGTTGTTGGGGGAGAAAAGGTGAAGAGAAAGGGGGCAACTATAAAAGGGTTCAAGTTACCCTTTGCCATACGTTGCTCTTCCATAGTACATAAGAGCCAGGATGCCAGGTATCACCAAGTTAGTCAATGAAAGGCAGAACAAAACTGGAAGCTGATGAGTACTGCTGGAGAATGGAGAAAACTATCAATGAAAAATCTCAGGCTTGCTTTTGATTTCTGGACCTCTATTGGTTTTCAGTCATATATAAAACCCAAAGGTACACAGACACTTAACAGAAAGTCAGTTACACAACATGTGAAGTGCTAGAAAAATTGGCAGAATTCTTCACAATCCTCCCTAATGTGTTCCTGAAGTTTCCTAGTGAGCCTACTCATGGGGATTGTATTTACTTGTACTTTGTTGCCAGGCAAGAATCAAGGTGTTGTATTTCAACCAGATGTCTTGAGCTGGGTTCTGCAAGATAGTGTAGCAAACAGAGAGACATGTGTTTTCCTTTAAACAGACCTTCTTAGGCCATCACCAGCTGCTTTCAGTCTCATGGGTGGATCTCGCCACTTGTCAGATTTCCTAGCTCCTGAGGCTTTGTAAAAAGCCACCCTTGGTTTCTTTAATCCATTTTGGGCATTGCTAATTATCTTTTAGGTGTCAAATTACACTTCCAGCAGTTTCTTAGGCCATCCCTTAGGCTGCCTCCCTAACCTGGGCCCCAAGGGTTATGAGGCCTGCTGACCTTAAAGAGTCTGATTGCAACAGTTCTCTCCAGTGTCAAGGAAAATTATGAAGACCAAATGGGCAAAAAAGATTACTAGATGTTCTGACTTGTGCATTCTTCTGGGATATCTGTGTCTTTTATTGGCTTTGAGCTATTTAACAACTTTATAGGTTGTAAAAAACTGAAAATAATGCAAAATACTCTTATCCATAGAAATGCAAAGGAATTTTGTCTGATGCCATGCAATTGGTTATTGTCCTGGGGATAGTGACCAGTTTTGCATCTATTTGAAAACTAGGTCCAGTATTCTTAATTGCCTCTAAGACTCTATGTTCTTTAAATTCGCCTTTGAACTGGTTGTAACATCTTACTGTTTTCCTCATTAATTAATGAGCTCAGTAAAAATTTTTGACATGTTTTTCTTTTATATTTGCATGAGAGTCATGATTTTTTCTTTAAAAATTATCCTTTAACACTAGCTTGCCTTTCTACAGAGGCTTGCAGGTCTAAATGAGCCACACTCCTTTTGCCCTTTTATCTGAACTGGAGGCATTTAGCTCTGGTCACCATGATACTTCATTTTAACTGTTTTTAAAATGTTAGCGAAGAATTCAAAATGACAACTATATTAGCTGTAACTTCAACTAATGCTTCCTCCAACCATCTCGTTTCAGAATTCTGTTCTCCAGCTTCCCCAAAAGACACTTTTAGAAGAAGCAATTTACTTTGATAGCAAGTTTTTGGGCACATCAGAATCTGGAGAAAGAAGCTCCCTTGCTTGTTCAGAGTAGATATAATCACCCCCTTTGGAGGTTGGGGCTGCTCACAAGTCAAGTGGGTGTTTCTCAGCAACTTTTGACCTTTCCAAAACTAGTTTTATGTAGAAACCAATTGTTTTATGTAGAAACTTTTCATTTTCCCCTCAAATTTCAAAATTTTTAAAGTACATTTAGAGGACAGCTTGGCAGCTGCTTCTTTAAAAATAAATGCTAATAATGAAAGTGTAAAAGTCAATTGCACAGAGCCTTTTGGTGGCAGGACTCTGAAACAGTCAAGGTAAGATGAGAATTGGCACTCAGCTACTTGAATACAGGAATAAGGCTGGGTAAAATGGAGGAATGCCTCAAGGCAAAGTACAGAAAAATTATTAGAGATCAGTAGGGAGTGAGGACTAGGAATCAGAAGCTAGGCCAGTGATTTCTAACTGATTACCTGTTACATCCTTTTAGCTCAGCAGAAGTAAAATGAAGGTAGTTTGCGTGTTTTGAAAATGCCTTAAGATTGTCAGGTACAGCTATGTAAGGTAGTAGCTTGAGGGGAGTGGGAGGAGCAATTGGTTCTAGTCCAGCTCATTCATTAACTTAATGGGCATGATTCTTGGCCCTTCTGGGCTTCAGTTTCTTCTTTTAAAATTGGTTGGGCTGGACTCGGTGGTTTTCTAAGGGCCTTCCAGTTCTGACGTCTTGAGTTAGGTATAAAATCTGAGATAAAAAAAAATGCTTGTGAGTTTTGGAACTCTGGAGTTAAAGTAGAACTCTGCTAAACTTGGGTTGTCACACCTGGTACTGCAGGCCTAAGGTATTTGGGCCCAAGAGCCCAAGATCTAGTGGGTAGTAGTGATGCTTAGGTCATCTAATTTCTCAGGGCTGCTAGCTCCTTCCTTCTCAGCAGCCACTCTTCTCTCTCAAGCAATTTGGCACATTCCTAAAGGCAACTTCTTTCCTGCAGGCATGGGCTTGGTGTCTCAACTCCTGCTTCTGTGGATCCTGCTTTTTGTTGCTATAGAAAGCTTAGTTCCCATTCTTTTCACAAAGGAGTCAGTTTGTGGAAGCTTATTCTTCAGTAGCCATTGCCGTAAAGCACATTTCAGTAAAGCAAAGTCTGTATTGACAGTGTTAATTGAAGATAGGTCACAACAGGCAAGCAAAATCCCTAAGTTGACTGAAATGAACTTGTATGAAAAAAAGGGGTAAGATAATGGTCAAGACTGCTGTAGATCTTTGACATGCTGGATTTGGCCTCCTGGGTATTCATTTATTAGTTCACACAGTTCACTGAAGTTCTGTGAGCTGTGAGTGCCTATAGTCAGTGCTCAAAAAACTCTTTGAGAATTGGATGGATGAATAAATGAAGTAATGAATGGGGAAATGAAAGAGCAAATGAACGAATCAGTATGAAACCCTCTGGGAAGTTTTTACTGAA
Organism: Saimiri boliviensis; assembly: GCF_048565385.1. Classification (NCBI taxonomy): domain Eukaryota; kingdom Metazoa; phylum Chordata; class Mammalia; order Primates; family Cebidae; genus Saimiri; species Saimiri boliviensis. The sequence goes on from NC_133470.1 coordinate 58,658,614, forward strand.
ACTATTATTCTGTAGTAGCACTTTGCAAACCCCCTCTGCTACCAGATATGTCACTATTTTCTCCTTGGCTCTACCTCACGTAATTTCTTGGGTCTCCATTTTCTACTGCTGCAATTTGCTGATTCAGTTTTGTGATTTTTTGAGATCTAATTCAGCTTGGCTGCAGTATCATACCTTCCCATTGGACTGTAGGACCTATTGTAATGAGGAAAAGGTACCACCATCTAGTACCTATTAGATTCTAACTTTAAAATTACAGAAAACTCCTTATTCCTTAGGTTTCTCCATATGCAAAATAAATTGCTCATCATGGAATAATGAAAAGAATGTGGCCTTTTCAGTCAGGACAGATTTGGATTTGAATCTTAGCACTAACATCTACTAGCTGGGGGACATCAAGCACAGTACTTCACTTTTCTCTGGGCCTGTCTTTTTTTTTTTTTTTTTTTTTTACATGTAGGAAAATGAGCAATTTATTTTGTAAGGTGGCTTCTGAAGATCAAATGAGATAAACATATGTAATTTTGCCAAACATAGTGCCTGGCACACACTCAATAAAAGGTAGCTATTATCTTCATACCTTGCATTTGTATAACATTTTATATTTTACAAATGTTACCATACTTTATTTTACTCATCCAAATTCTAGTATCATTATTCATTGTAAGAAAATATATATATATATACACATATATATACATATATATGTATACATATATATATGTATACATATATATATGTATATACTATATATATATATGTATATATAGCCACATTGATGCCATAAGACTCAAGATAAACTTGGAGCTTATCTTCACACACTGACTGTTCACCTAGGACCTATGCTTTCACACTTCCCATCCTACCAGAAGCCAGACTGATACCCTGTAGAGTTCTTTCCTTGGTTTTAATTCATCAAGTGCTAAGTAGCTTAGAGGTGTGCTTAAATTCCAACAGGCTGTTAATTTCACATTTGTCAGCCCAGGACTGCTAGTTTTCTGGGTTCGTTTAAAAGAAAGCTTTTGAATTGGGGCGATTCACATTTTTTTGTGCAACGTTTGAAGACTCTAAAACTGTTAGGACATGGCATTTCCCAAATTCTGGGAGTGTGCCTGCGAATCTGGTCCAGCTCAGAGGTGTAGTGGGAGGATGAACAAGGCCATTTAAAAGCTTTACTGTTATACTGAATTTGTGAAAAAGAGTCCTTATTTTTTGAATAAAGATGTTCTCATTGTACGTTAATTGTATTAATTCTTTGCTTTGTCCACTGGTGTATTCCCAGCACTTAGGCTGGTGCCTGGCACATAGCAGATACTCTATGAATGCTTGTTGAATTGATATGCTATATAAAAATCCAAAGCTAACTATATTACCTCAATGTAATCTAGTTGTGGACAGCTAGAGTCAGTTTGGGAAAGTTATTGTAACTGTAGATTTTTCCAAGCCCTGTCACAGGTTGCTTATCACAGAATCAAGATTGGATCCTAGAGCGTTCCTGACTCTCCAGGGCTCAGATCCCTAAGATCTGTTCTCTAATTATCATGACCAAGAAATGCAGATTGTGGGCACAATCAGCTTTTTGGCCAGATGGAGTAGGCAAACATAAGTGTAATGAATAAATATGACAATTTTAGTAAGAAAAAGAACCCTAGGCTGAGTCAGGTACACTGACTGTGTAACCTTGAATAAGTCATTCAAGTTTCCTCCTGTTAAATGAGGTCAAATGGTCACTCTACCTACCATACCTAGTTGTTTGGAGAATGTGAGAACCTGTGAAAAACAGTGCCAGTGATTCTCTTAAAGTCCTACTTTGCCAAAACTCAATCTGTGATCTCCATTGTGGTCCTGATGTGACATGTGGCATGGCTCTGTGGAATATGTAGTGCAGTATGTGTTTCTAGGCTACTTGGTGGCCCGAATCGTAGTGCTGACACACATTGCAGGGGACACAGATGCAAATGACATTCTGCAAGCAACAGGATTTTCTATTTTTGAATGAAAAATTCCTTTCATGAAGTGAGAGCCTTCCCATATGCTCAGACACCCATGAGTAGCCAAAGACTTTATTGCAAAAATGAATATTCCATGTTAATGTGGTGGTGCTATTTTGCTACCTATAGCAAGAAGAATTTCTATCTCCTTATTATTGCTTCATGAATTTCTGCAAACATTTCCATGCCAGTCATGGCTATAGTCATTTCTCACAGCAAGTAAGAGGTCTGCTTTTCTTCCCCCTTCATCAGTGTGTGTTTAATTTTTTTTCCTAAATACTCCTGACAGTCTCGCTTATATAAATGTGCTCAGCATTTTATTTTACTTTGCTTTGCACCTAGAGCAGCTGTCTTCTCTCCATCAAACCCAGACCCCTTCTGCCTTCAAACCCCTGCTTAAAATTCTTCTCTACAGAGTCTCTAATCCATTAACAAAGATTTGGTAAGCAATGGCTTGTGGTAGATTCTGTGGGGGCTAAGATAGGGTCCTGTCCTTTAAGGACCATTGGCTATAAGCTGCAAAAGTTAGACCCTCACACGGAATGGGGGAAGAATTAGCAATTGTGAGTGCCGTATTCTGAGTCCCAGCTGTGCTGTATGGGCAGAGTGTCCTGGTGGAGAGCATCACGGGCAGGCAGAGTCAGGAGGGAGAGCTTGAGCTGGGCCTTGAAGAATGAGCCGATTTCAAATAGGCAAAGGGGAAGGGAAAGGAAATTGGAAAGGGGGAGTGGAATAATGTCACCAAGAGGCAAAGAGGCAGGAATGTAGACATTCATTCTTGGCAATGAGAGCCAAGGTTATGAAGAGGCAGAGGTTTGTGGAGACCTAGCAGTGGCACAGCTGGAAAGGTAGTGTGCTGCCAGATATTAGGCTACAGTTCTGTAGTCAGTGGGATTACTGTGCAGAATAATGACCTGATAGGATCCAGATTTAAACACATTCATCTAATTATAGTATACTTAGTGGCCTCGGAGTTAGGGCAAAAAGGTGGTGGCAGTAGCAGCCAGGCAGGAGGGAGAAGAAATTCTGACTTCCAGCCAGTTTATCACTCTGCCACTCCAGAAACCTCACAATTTCTGCATATCTAGCTCTATGAAGCTGAATTTCAGATCTATCTGTCATCAACTGGGAGGTAAGGTTGAGAACATGGAATCTGAGCCAGTCAGACCTGGATTCAAATTCAGACTCTGCCACTTAGTTGCTTTTGAATTTGGGCCAGTCATTTAACCTCCATAAGCTTTGCTTTCCTCATCAGTGAATCATGGAAAATACCAAACTCACAAAGAAGTTAGTGAGAAAGACTGGCATATCAAAAATAAATCTTCAACCAATGCTCCTTTCCTTCCTTCTCCCCTCTTATGGTTGGCTGTGTGACCCTGAGTATCTTTTCCTCTGGAGGAATTGCCCCATGCAAAATGAGAGAGCTGTGCTTTCCTGCTTTACTATGCTGAAAGAAAATGCCTTGTCTATCCAGTAACACATTTGACCAGTCTTTTTTGCTTCTTCTTACTCTACTAGGGATGGAATTCAGTCATCCCCTCAACAAACATTTATTGAGAGCCTACTATGTGTTAGGCCTATTCTTGGTCCTGTAGATAAAGAAGTGAACAAAACCAGACAAAAATCTCTGCCCTTACAAACTGATATTCTAGTTGTGGCTGCAGAGGAGTCATACAATAAGCAAATAAATATATAATATGTGCTAAGAAGAAAAATACAGCAAAGTAAGGGGGCAGAGAGTGATAGGTTGATAGGAAATTGGCCAAGGAAAGGTTCTCTGATATGGTGACATCTAAGAAGAGTCCTGGAGGAAGTAAGAGACAAACCAATTTTAAATCTCTCCTTTCTTCTCATGTGGGCACTCATTGCTATATATTTTCCTCTAGAGACTGCTTTAAATGTGTCCCAGAGATTCTGGTATGTTGTGTCTTCGTTCTCATTGGTTTCGAAAAACATCTTTATTTCTGCCTTCATTTCATTGTTTATCCAGTCAACATTCAAGAGCAAGTTGTTCAGTTTCCATGAAGCTGTGCGGTTCGGAGTTAGTTTCTGCATTCTGAGTTCTAACTCGATTGCACTGTGGTCTGAGAGACTGTTTGTTATGATTTCTGTTCTTTTGCATTTGCTGAGGAGTGATTTATTGCCAATTATGTGGTCAATTTTAGAGTAGGTGTGATGTGGTGCTGAGAAGAATGTATATTCTGTGGATTTGGGGTGGAGAGTTCTGTAAATGTCTATTAGGTTTGCTTGTTTTGCAGCACTGTTTACAATAGCAAAGACCTGGAACCAACCCAAATGCCCAACGATGATAGACTGGATAGGGAAAATGTGGTACATATACACCATGGAATATTACGCAGCCATCAAAAACGATGAGTTCGCGTCCTTTGTAGGGACATGGATGAACCTGGAAACCATCATTCTCAGCAAACTGACACAAGAGCAGAAAATCAAACACCATATATTCTCACTCATAGGTGGGTGTTGAACAATGAGAACATATGGACACAGGGAGGGGAGCACTACACACTGGGGTCCGTTGGGGGGAAATGGGGGAGGGGCGGGGGGGTGGGGAGGTGGGAAGAGATAGCATGGGGAGAAATGACAGATACAGGTGAGGGGACGGAAGGCAGCAAACCACACTGCTATGTGTGTACCTATGCAACAATCTTGCATGTTCATCACATGTACCCCAAAACCTAAAATGCAATAAAAAAAAAAAGAGAGACAAACCATGTAGCTGTCTGGGAGAATAGCATTCCAGGCAGGAGGAAATACAGGTAAGAAGACCCTTAAGTGGGAGCATTCTTTGCAGTTTCAAGGAACAGCCAAGAGCCCAACATGACTGGAGAAGAGCGAACAAGGAGAATAGAGGAAGAAGACAAGCCCAGAGAGGCGAACAGCAATCAGATCATATAGGGTCTTGTAGGCCAAGATAAGAACTTTGAGAGAGATGGAGAACCACTAGAGGATTTGGAGCATAGGAGTGAGACTCTGACTTAACATTTTAACAGAATGTCTCTGACTACAAGGTAGGGAATAGACTGTAGGTTGGCCAGGAAAAATGCATGGAGACCCTATATACTTTTATAGTAATCCAGGTGAGAGAGCACTGGCGCTTGGACTAAAGTGATGACAGGAAGGTGGTGAGAAGTGGTTGGGTTCTAGATATATTTTAAAGGCAGATCTGACAGAATTCACTAACAGATTTAATGTGGAGTGTTCAAGAATTCTTTTAAGGATGATCTCATAATTTTGGGCCTGTCCAATGGGAGGTTGGCGTTGCCATTTGCTGAGATGCAGAAGACCAAGGGATAAGTATATTTTGGGAGATAAGAGGTTTATTTTTGGTCATGTTGAATTTGAAATGTTTATTAGACAGTCAAGTGAAAATGGAGAGGATAAAGTTGAATATACAAGCAACAAGTCAGGGAAAGTTGGTGAGAACACATGGGTCCTATCTCAAACTTTAAGAATGCAGAAACAGGGCCAGGGACTTAGTGAAGGCAAATTATGTAGATGCTTTTCTACATTTCTGCCATGTCCTTGAGTACTGCTACATGTTTTTCTTTTCATTCTGTTTTCATGGAATTCTACATAACAGGGACTAACATTTACTGTACATTTATTATGTGCCATACAGTGACAGCAGCTGAAGGAGTTAAGAAAGTGCCACCCCAAAATATACCACCTTGAACTTCAAACTGAGGGCATTTGGGGAAGAGCAAATTCAGGGAGGGGTTTCTGAACTTTCTTTATCTGTCTAAAGACATATTCTCCAAAAGGAACTCGATTGTTATGAATCCCCTCCCTGGAAATCTCATCAATCAGGGAAGAATAAACCCATATTAAAAGAGAGGATACTGGAGGTTGACATCATGCCAGATGAACTTTGTCACAAGTTGTCACCTATTCTGAGGTCCCATTTATCTTTCCCCAAAATCATTTATTCCTCCTAGTGGCCTACTTCCCCACTCCCCTCTTTCCTTTGAAGAGGGCCTATAAGCTTCTAGATCTCACTGGGTTGGGCATTCACTTTTCTTTCATGTGATGTCCCCATGCATGTAAAAAAATTTGTATACCTCCTAAAGTTTGGATGTGGTTTGTTGCCTCTACCAAATCTCACATTGAAATTTGATCCCCAATGTTGGAGGCGGTGCCTAATGAGAAGTATGTTGGTTATGAGAACAGATTGCTTATGAACAGATTAATGCCCTCCCTGGGGATGAGTGCATTTTTGCTTTGTTAGTTCCCTCCAGAACTGGTTTTTAAATAGAGCCTTCCCCCCACCCGATTTCTCTTGCTTCCTTTCTCCCCATGTGATCTCTGCACATGCTAGCTCTCTCCTTCACCTTCTGCCATGAGTGAAAGCAGCCTGAAGTCCTCATTAGATGTTCAGTCCTGAACTTTTTTCAGACATCAGAATCATGAGCCAAATAATCTTTTTAAAAATAAATTAGCCAGCCTCAGGTATTCACTTATTGCAACACAAAATGGACTAAGATAATATCTTTTCTCCTATTAATTTGTCTGCTGTCAATTTATTTCACAGACTCAATTACCAAACCATCTGAGGATAGAGGAAAGCCTTCCCTCTCCTACATATTCTGTTTAAGTGCAGCTGTCTTGCAAAATACATACTGTCATCTCTGTTTTGCAGATGAGAAAACTAAGGCTCTGTAAGAGAAGCAAAAATCACTTGTCCTAAGTCACATAGCTTATAACTGAGTAAGGTGGGATTCAAATCAGGATCTAAGTCCAAAGTTTGTGTTCCTTTCAACTGTCTGCTTATCACTAAGTAGGTCAGACAGTCACCTGATCTCTATGTCAGTTATTTATTCTGTAGATTAACCAGAGCTAAGGGGTGTTTAAAACCAGTCCCTGCCTAACTCATTAGCATATTTCGCTCAGTTGGTGGGTATTCAAGGGTTGTCAACAGATTTTGGATGTTTATTATTCAGGAGTTGTCAATTAATATTGTTTTTTTTTTTTTTGCGATAGAGTTTTGCTCTTGTCACCCAGTCTGGAGTGCAATGGTGCAATCTCAGCTCACTTCGACCTCCATCTCCCTAGTTCAAGTGATTCTCCTGCCTCAGCCTCCTGAGTAGCTGGGATTACAGGTGCCTGCCACCAGACCTGGCTAATTTTTGTATTTTTAGTAGAGATGGGATTTCACCATGTTGGCCAGGCTAGTCTGTAACTCCTGACCTCAGATGATCCACCCACCTTGGCGTCCCAAAGTGTTGGGATTACAGGCGTAAGGCACTGCTCCCAGCTATATTATTTTAATATTAGGCCCAGACAAACAAAAGTAGGAAGGGAAACTTGATGGGACAGACAGGCCAGTGAGGTATTTACAAATCAACTATATTTGAATTTTTGGCTTATTTATTTTTCTGGATTATCCACAACTCCCATAGCAGCACAAGCAAGAGGATAATAACACAATTTTCATTTGGTTCTATTTCCTTTGTATCTTTCCACAATGTATTATGCAGCTCTTCACCCAGGAAGTGTTTCATAAGTGGTATGGACAGTTCCCTTTTTGGAATTCTAGGTAGTCTAAATTACCAAGACTTCATGTCATATTCATTTGGCAAACAATATTGGTGCCTAGTATGTGGTAAGTGCTATGCTAGGTATTAGAAATATCAAAATAGGAAGGACACAATTCTTACTTTCAAGGAGCTCATAGTTCAGTGGTAAAAAAAAACCATGTGAAGCATTCAAAATGCAGTGTGGTAAGAGATATCATGGAGGTATGCTCAGAATGCAATGAAAGCATAAAGGAAATCTGGTTGGAGTGAGTTGTGGGGCCATACCAGAGAGAATATGTGAATTGATTCTTGACGAATTTATCAGGTTTTCAAGATAGAGGCAGTCTTGACAAAGAAACTAACTTGTGCAAAGGCATAGAGGTGTGAGAAGGGTCAGCAAATTAAGTAGTATGCAAGCTTGGCTTCCTTGTAAAATGGTGGAAGATAATGTTGGAGAGACAGATTAGAGATCATGTTAAGGAGCTTATATCTTGTCACCCATAGTACATGAGATCAGACTGGTAAGGTGAATGAGTAACAAGGACCGTAATGAAGGATAGAAGAAAGAGGTGGTGATGGCTGTGGAACATGATTGTTTATGCTTGTTTCAAAGGGACAGTTCTAAGCTGAGTGTAGCCAAATGGGAATGTGGATACAGAGTTATCAGGTCTTCTGGTTTTTTAACAGAAAAACAGGAAATCTGGACTTTTAAAAATGTGAAATCTCCAGAATTCCAAAAGCTGACAACTGTTTTCTTTTTTTAATTCAAAGGTTTAGTTGATACTGCACCAAACACAACACATCTGTTTGCTGGATATGGTCTGCAGGCTGTCATTGAGACCTGTGCTTTAGGGGATAGGATACTTATGGAAGCATAGAAGCTAACTGAAGCAACACTTCAAAACACTTAACAGATAACCACATACATTCCTCTCTGGATTGCCCCATTCCAACATTTCTACTGCATATGATGATACATGTTCTTTCTCTGGGGAAAGAGAGATCCCAGGTCAAATGCAACCCTCAGGGCTTCTGAGGGCAAGGGTGTAATCCAGAGTCTCAGTGAAGTTGTTAGAAGCCTGGTAGAACATGGTAAGGTGAGACCAGTGTGGCCCTTGAGCATCACCACCACCACCACCAGGAGATGGCTGTCATTTGTTTCCTCTTGATTTTAGAGGAAGAAAGGGCAGCTGCTTTAAACTGTGTGTGCAAGAAAGTCAGCACAGCCAGTGACAACACAGATAAAACATAATGTAAAGGTTGTTAAAGTTCAAACTCCTCATTTTACTGTCGGAGAAATAAAGGCCCCCAAAAAGCACAGTGACTTGCTCAGAGTGACCCAGCAATCTAGTGGCAGGATGAAGTCTCCTGAATCCTGGTCTAGCATTCTTTCCAATAATCCCAGGCTGTGATAATTAAAATAAATCAGCCTGGCAGTTTTCCTAGCATCTAGAATTCCTGGACTGGACAAGCAGGACTTGAGAGCAGCTGTTAAACACCTTTTTTCCCCTTAGCTCTAGGATGATGATATTCTTTGTGAACTTTATATTTCATGGGTAGAGGTTAAAGAGAGGACAAAAAGATGTTTTTGAAGCACTGAGACCATTCAAAAGTGTATAGAGAAAAGTTGTCTGTGGCTAGTATATTAAAGGTTTATGACCTCTGTGCTCTCTGGACTGATCTGCCAGCAGATGCTTTTGGTTTTGTGTTTTGTTTCTACTCTTTCGTCTTCTTTTCTATTTCTCTCTCTGTTTTTCTTCTCTTCCACCAGCCTAGGTCTTAGGCTACATATAATTGCTCCCGGGCATTGCTGAGCATCCTTGATGACACTCCAGATGCCTGCTGCAAGTCAATAAAATTGTTAATTATTCATTACTCAATTAATAACATGAGAATGAGAGTGCATAGTGACTATGAAGCATATATGTTTCCCCTTCTATAGTCATTTCGCTTTTTATTGTCTCAGACTAGTAACTCTTGTCAATTGTGACTCTTGATTTAACTAATCCTTTCCATCCTTCATTTCAGGGTCTATTGTTCTGCCATTTGCCACTTTTTTTTTTCTCTGAACATGTTTTTGATTGGTGCAGCTGTTGAAGATGCTGCAGTTGCAGCAGTGTACATCTGGAACATTTGGCTGACTTGTTGAACTTCCCCCAGGGAGTACTCCAGGAGAAGGATGGGAGGGGTGGAGAGGCCAGAACAGTTGCCTGTAAATAAAGATGCCAATGGTGTCTGGCTATTCTGTGGACCTCCCTTGTAAAAATGCACCTCATTCTGGCCCTCAGTTTCCTATCTACTCGCTGAAGGCATACGTTCTCTAATCAAAACTAATGCAGTGGAAGAAATCTATTCTGACTGTGGATGCTCTCATACAGCATTTTCTGCATTTTACAGGGATGAATAGATATTTGCCGAATTAATTAATATATCAATAAATCCTAGGAGACTGTTTTACCCTTCATGGGACAACATCATTTCAGTTCCACTTGGCATGAGTCAGCTTCTCTGTCACTTAGATTGAGCTTTCAGAATCACTTCAGGAGTGAGGCTGCTTGAGTCCCACCCATTCCCATAGTTTCTAGGCTCCTAGGTCTCCTTTTCTTCGGGCGAGCCATTGGATTGCAAACACAGCAGGCATGGTTTCATTCCAAACCAAGAGCTGTTTTAATTAGTTTAACGTCTGTTAAACGCTTTGAAGATTGGAAGCAACAGATAAGTACTGGATGATGTTATTAACAACTGCAGTTAATTGCAAACATTTCTATTAATGCTAGTTTCTGCCTCCTTTTCTTTGCTCTACTTTCTTTCCAAGGTTCCCAAATTCTTAGCCTCCCCCTCCTTTCCTCCCAGAACTGGCGCTAAAGGGTTAAACTGGGGCGGAGTCCAGGAATGAACGACAGCACCAGTCACCAACTGGGACGAGGCAAGCGGGAAGAGCTGGGTGGGGCGGCCAGGCCGAGGCGAACCCTCACGCCCCCAGGCCCCGCCCCGGGGCTGGAGGCCCGGCTGGAACGACACGGGGCGGGGCGCCGAGGCAGGGCGGCCCCGTGGTTGGACGTCCCGGCAGCCGCTTGAGGGATGGGGCGGTGTCGGTCGGTACCTCCTCCTTCATTCCCTCCGCGGGCCGAGCCTCCCTCTCTCCTGCCCCTCCTCCTCCCTTTCCCACCCCTCGGAGTAGAGCTGCACATGCGGCTGCTCCCTGCTCCGTCCCGCCCAGCCACCGTCGCGCAGGAACGTGTCCCTGCAGCCCCCAGCCGATGGCAGGACAGTAGCCGCCTGTCAGAGGTCGTGAACGGCTGAGGCAGACGCAGCGGCTCCCGGGCCTCAAGAGAGTGGGTGTCTCTGGAGGCCATGGGCTTCCCGGAGGTAGAGCGCAGGGAATCCCTGCCCGCGGCAGCGCCGCGGGAGCGGGGGAGCCAGGGCTGCGGCTGTCGCGGGGCCCACGCCCGGGCGGGCGAAGGGAACAGCTGCCGGCTCTTCCTGGGTTTCTTTGGCCTCTCGCTGGCCCTCCACCTGCTGACGTTGTGCTGCTACCTAGAGTTGCGCTCGGAGTTGCGGCGGGAACGGGGAGCCCAGTCCCGCCTTGGCGGCCCGGGCACCTCTGGCACCCTAAGCAGCCCCGGTAGCCTCGACCCTGACAGCCCCATCACCCGTCACCTTGGGCAGCCGTCACCTCAGCAGCAGCCTCCGTTGGAACCGGGAGAAGCCGCACTCCCCTCTGACTCCCAGGACGGGCACCAGGTGAGTAACCTAGTAGGGGCGGCGGCGGCCCCCTCCCCTCGCGGGTAGGGCGAGGGCCCTCCACCAAAGGGGCCTGGGAGCACTCTGCCACCTCGACCCAATTTAGAGGGCAAGACCAGGGAGAGACCAGGCGAGCAGGGAAGAGGTTGCCCAAGGCAGGTTGTCTTCGGTCCCTGGCCCAGCTAATCCAGACTCCCTGGGGACCCCTTGAGTTGGAAAGTCTAGCGCGCGCCCGCCGCCCCTGACTGCGGGCTGCCTCGGGAAAAGTTGGCTACGCTCCCGTCGAGGAGGTGCCTGTGCTGCCCCCGGCCGATTAACGGCTTGGCTCTTCTGCTCCTGATGAGGTTCTCTGCCCGCGGTGCTTGTTTTTTCGTGTCCAGAGCTGATGCCAGAACCAGCAGGCTCCCCTTTGGAGTTGGAGCTGTAAACAGCTGTAGTAACTGCTCCACGCCTGCCCGTTGAAACAACTTTTAACCGCATTTTCATCGCGGGTCCTTGTGTGCTGACCAGAACGTGGGCTTGTTCACAGTTACCTGCAATTTGAGACTGATTGTCCTCGGCGTTCTGGTGAGGATCAGCGCCCCTGAGGAATTCTGGTAGAAATATGCCGTCTTGCTAGACAACTTCTGAAAAGCAATTTAAAAAAATCTTTGGAAGTAAAACTCACCCTTTGCATGCCGGTTCTGATTCTTAAGCGGGGTAGGTGTGCAGTGGGAAGGGTGGGTGGGAAGTGCTTTTGCTGCTAGCTTGAGAACAAGAATCTGCAAATGGAATAATTAGGACTAGTACCCCAAGAGCAGTTTGGGTTTTTTTGTTTTGTTTATTTTTGCAATCTTTATGGTGTTTGCGCCCTTATTATCAAACTATTAACTTTGGTGTTTGTTTTCTACTCTTTCTAGCTCTCTATTCAAGTGAATTTAGTGCACTTAACGTAAATATTGTCTTGGTTGCCATATGTGAAACTTAGGAGAAGCATCCAAGGATCCTTTTGAGGTGGCTAAAGAATAATAGTAAAATTGTACCTCTTAGGGAAGAGAGCAAGTTGTACAAATAAGTTCCTTGAGGTGAGGGACCCAAGCCTTCTATATTTACTGCCACATCCAGAGTCATTGTCACGACTCTGTAAACATTATTTCTGCTGCTTTGACCTCCCATCTAAAGTAGTACACTTGGTAAAGACATCACATTCAGTATAATAGTGTAATGTTAGGACTGATACTTCAAACAAACAAACAAACAAACAAACAAAAACCAACTACGTGCATTGTAAAGTTGCCCTGAGCCTTAAAATGTCTTGCTAGCACACTTCAATTTATATAACAGCTTATCAAAGAAGAGAATCAGCAGACATGCTTCTCATACTTGAAACTTTAAACACTGTAGCTAAATGATAATTAACTAGGATTTTGACTCCTTTATTTATCTACTGCCACTCCCCCACACCCCAGTGCCCAGTAGAAATATTTAGCAGCTGAACATTAATATTCTGTGAAAAGATGAAAGAATTAAACTTCTTCAGTCAAATGGTGGCCAAGACTTTTTGGCATTCCGAATGGACAGAGCCATGTTTATGGACTGAGGATTAGCAGAACAGCTGTACTCTAGGGCTTCTATGATGGCATAAAACTCTTCCAGGTCTGTAATGGCATTTATCTACCTGCCCTTTGTGTGGCACTAAAATAGTTCTGTCTAGGTTTAAACACAGCTTCCTATCTTCTGTCCTTTATTCTTTCTGTTTTAATATTTTTGAGCAATAGAGGCAATGATACTAGCTCTTTACATTTGTTGACATCAATTGGAATCAGTTTCCTAGAGTTATGAAGGGCTTATACGAGTTCATTTTGTTTGATTCCCTTGGGAAACATAGGCCTTAAAGGTAAAATGACTTGCCCAAGGTCACATAACTAGAGTCAAAACTGGGATGAAAGTTACTCTCTTAATTCTCAGTTCAGTGCCCATTCCCCCAACTACCTCCTGGGACCTTTTTTGAGGGAGCAACATGGAGCTCCATATTACAACTTTTACAAAGTAGACGGCTCAGATCTGCATCATTTTGTTCTACTCTATCTGTATTTTGACCATACTAAATTTAACCATGTATTCCTTATTCTTCCTGAACTTCACTTTCAGATTTGGAGTATACTTTGAAGGAATTTTAGCCCAAATTCAACTTAAGTTTATTTTAAATTATTCAACTTAAGTTTATCTTATCTGGTATATGAGTTTTAGTATACAAAAATACGTTTTTTTAAAAAGTCGATTGGGTATTAAATTAATGCTTCTACAAGCTTGGGTAAAATTTCTAGGGCCCTGGTGCACCCTCTGCTGGCTTTATAGGGACATTTAATTGTATTTGTTGACACTCAGAATTCTACATTGTGCTGACAGATTCTGATGCGGTAAATAAGGAAGTAAACAGCCTTGTGGGATTTGGGCACGTAGGTCATATTTCTATATCTTAGTTTTTCAACACAAACAACTGCTGTTATAGCAAGTCTTGGATGGAGAGGAAGAAAGATAAAAATATACACCCTTCAACAGGCATTACATTCAGGTTTCTTACCAGTTTATCTGCAAGGAGTGAAGGCAACCTGATGAGAATAAGCTGCAGGAAGTTCTCATGAGATCAAGTGGGCAGAACAGTCAGAGACACTTCATGCAGGTAGGCAAAAGTAAGCCTATCCATGTTTATGAGATGATGGGCTCTAGGCTCTCAGTTAGGACTCAAGAAAAGGATCTAGAAATCACTGTAGATGTATGTATATCATCTCTCAATTTAAAAACTTTTAAAGCAGGGCACACAAGGAAGTTAGGGCAAGTAGGATACAGAGCACAGAGATCAGCACAGTTCTCCATGTGAAATGTTAGAAAGTCTCCCCCATGGGGACACACTTGCTAATGATAAAGTGAGAGAGTCATATCAGACCTTCTGTAATTAACCATCTACTTCAGTGGGAGCAACTATAGCTGCAGATTTTTCTGGATAGTTGGTGGAGATTATCTCAAGAGCAAGGAACATCTCATTTGTGCCTAAATTAGGACAATATACAGTAATATGATTGCCAGAGTAAAAAATAAAAATAAAAATCACTGTTGATCATTTGTGGAGATATTGTTCCAGTTGTGATTGTGGTCCTAAAAGGCCAAGAACATGGTGGATATCATCAGGAAGGGTCTCAAAAACAACAAAACAAAACACTTAATTTTTTTCTATGTGCAAGATCAAAAGCAGATTAACTTCTACAATCGGACAGGAAATTCTGGTGGTTGCTTCTCAAGAAAAGCCTAACAGCTGATAAAAGTCCCCAGAAACCCCATTAAATTGATCAAAAGGATGGAGTGATTTTCTAGTTGGTTTTTCAGTCTGGATATAAAGAGTTTGAAGGAGGAATATGATCAAAGTCTACCAAACCATGAGCAAGATGAGTATGGTTAATATATTGGTATAACGTAATAATCCAGTTCAATAAATAGAAAGCCTACTGTGTCAGACACAATTGGATACATTTTAATGTTTGAAAAATTATTTTCAAGGGGAGGAAAATAAAGGTAGTATCTTATTCAACTCATTGTCTCAAGTAATAGTCAAAATTATGGGTAAATCAATATGAATTTTAGAACTGTTAGGGCTATTTGCAGTATGTTCCTAAGTATTTGAAGTGATGTCATAGCTGTCAACCTTAAAGTTCTACAAAACATTGCTTGGCATATCTAGATAGACCATTAGTGTATCCAGAATTGACATTACCTGTGTTAAGGCTCTTGGATTGAGAACATAACTAGGAATCATTCAAGGTGATTCAAGGTGAGCACAATGAATAAATCCAAGGATTTTTTTTATTTTTTATTTTTATTTTTAGAGAGGTAAGATCTGGATAAAATACCTTTACTGTGGATTTAAATGCAGACTTTAGTGTGACATTCAATACTTTTGATCAACTTGCTTCATTATACCCATCCCATTTTCTCTCTCACTAATTCTACTGCAGTCCACCCACCATATCCTGTCTTAGAATCATTCTTTAGTTGTCATTGCTGTTGTTTTTAAATACATTTTATGTCTTTATATTAGAGCACCTCAGAAATCTGACTTCATTTTTGTCTTTTCTCTACAATGCCTGATACAGTGCTAGTTACAGTTACTGTACTCAAATACTTGTCGAGTTGAATATTATTTTGGGACTTTGGAGGTATTTATGTAAAACAGACATTTTCTCTTTATATAACAGGCCTGTTTTCCTCAGGTCTTGCTAAGCCTGTGACCTGTCAGCTATGCTTAGGTGAGTAAATAGTTCCACTGGAAATGTTTCTCTGATTTCTAGAATAATTAGAAAGTGAAATGGAGATGAGCCTTAACCACGTGGTCAGTCTCCCAGTTTCACACCTTCTCTCTAAGATGGTGCAAAAAGCTTCCTGTAATATATTGTTTGATGTTTTGTTTTATTTGCTTTTAGTCTCATGTATTTCATTCTGTCTTAGACCTTGTGAAAAAATAATCTGTAATTTATCTGTAACTACCTTACAGAGAAGATCTCTTTATAGTAGAGAACCTCTGAAGCCATTTAATTCCCAGGAACATTACCAAGAGAAACCACTTTGCCTGTAGAGGACCATTTTATCTGACTCCTCTGTAAATACTCAGCACTTAGCTTTTCATTTTATTTCTTTCATTAAAAATTATTTCTTTTGAAGAATAACTCACATACAGAAAAATATACAAATCATATTTGTACACTTTGATGAATCATTTCAAAGTGAATATACTCATGTCACCAGAACCCAGGTCAAGAAATAGAACATTATTATATGCCACTACTCCTACTTACACCCTATTGTTATCACTGTATCTGCCTCACTCTCTCAAGTTCTAGCATCATAGATTAGTTTTTTACCTTTCTCCACAGTGCCTGACATAGTGCTAGTTGGATTAGTTCATTAGTTTTGTTCATTTTGAATTTTATATAAATGAAATCAAACAGTGTGTATTGTTTTGTATCTGGTGTTTTTTGCTCAATATTGTTTTTGTGACATCCATTCAGGTTGTTGCACATGGCTGCAGTTTTTTATTTGTATTTTTGTTTGTGTGTGAGACAGGGTCTTGTCCTGTCACCCGGGCTGGAGTGCAATGGCATGATCACAGCTCACTGCAGCCATGACCTCCCAGGCTCAAGCAATCTTCCAACCTCAGCCTTCTGAGTAGCTAGGTCCTGGGCACATGCCACCATGCCCGGCTCATTTTTAATATTTTGTGGAGACAGGATCTCTTTATGTTGCCCAGGCTGGTCTTGAATTCCTGGCCTCAAGAAAACTTCCCACTTCAGTGTACCAAAGTGCTGGGATTACAGGTGTGAACCACCATGCCCAGCCATTTATTTGTATTTTTGTACACGATTTCATTGCTTAAATATACCACTGTTTAATCATTCTATTTTTAATGAATTTGTGGATTGTTTCCAGTCTGGGGCTATTACAGATGCTGATGTTATGAATATTATGTCTATGTCTTTTGGTTACATATGCATGAATTTCTATTGTGTGTATACCTAGGATTGAAGTTGCTGGGTCATGGGGGATGCATACTTTTCACATTATTGATAATGACAGTTTTCCTTAGTCATTGTATCAATTTACATTCTCACCAGGAACGTATGAGAATTTCAGTTGTTTCCTATTCTTACTAATACTTGGTATTGCCAGTCTTTTTAACCATAGACATTCTGGTAGGTGCGTGTGTAGTAATATCTGGTGATATTAATTGGCATTTCTCAGAAGACTGATGAGGTTCTGTTCCTTTTCATGTTTATTATGTATTTGCATATCTTCTGTGAAGTGCCTAGACAAGTTGTTTGTCCATTTTTCTATCAATCTGTCTGTCCTTATAGATTTGTAGAAATTCTTTATATACTCTGAATATGAAATATTTTTGTATTTTTTGTGTTGTAAGCCATTCCCAAATCTGTGATTTACCTTTCTTTGTGGTATCCTTTAATGAACAGAAGGTTTTAATTTCAATGTGTTTAATTTTTCAGTATTTTCCTTTGTGGGTAGTATTTTCTGTGTCCCATTTAAGAAATATTTTCTTACCTTGAAATGGTAGAGATTCTCCCACATTATCTTCTAGAAGCTTTATGTTTTTGATATTTACATTTAGGTCTATCCTCCACTTTGAATCAATTTTTTTATGTATACTAAGATTACTAAGGTACAGAAACTAAGCTTCATTTTTTTGTTTTTCTGAGACAGAGTTTCACTCTTGTTGCCCAGGTTGGAGTGCAATGCCACAATTTCAATTCACTGCAACCTCTGCCTCCTTAATTCAGGTGATTCTCCTGCCTCAGCCTCTTGAGTAGCTGGGATTACAGGTGCACACCACCATGCCTGGCTAATATTTTGTATTTTTAGTAGAGATGGGGTTTCACCATGTTAGGCTGGTCTCAAATACTTGACCTCAGGTGATCCACCTGCCTTGGCCTTCCAAAATGCTGGGATTACAGGCATGAGCCACCATTCCCTGCCCTAAGCTTCATTTTTTTTTTTTTTTTTTTTTTTGAGATGGAGTTTCGCTCTTGTTACCCAGGCTGGAGTGCAATGGCACAATCTCGGCTCACCGCAACCTCCGCCTCCTGGGTTCAGGCAATTCTCCTGCCTCAGCCTCCTGAGTAGCTGGGATTACAGGCACGAGCGATCATGCCCAGCTAATTTTTTTTTTTTTTTTTTTTTTTTTTTTTTTTTTTTTTTTTTTTTTTAGTAGAGACGGGGTTTCACCATGTTGACCAGGATGGTCTCGATCTCTCGACCTCGTGATCCACCCGCCTCGGCCTCCCAAAGTGCTGGGATTACAGGCTTGAGCCACCGCGCCCGGCCACTTCATTTTTTAAAAAAAATTATTATTATTATTTTTAATATATGTTTTATTGCACTTTAGGTTCTGGGGTACATGTGCAGAACATGCAGGATTGTTGCATAGGTACATACATGGCAACGTGGTTTGCTGCCTCTATCCCCCCATCACCTATATCTGGCATTTCTCCCCATGTTATCCCTGTCCAACCTCCCTATATCCCCCCACTGTTCCTTCCCTATTCCCCACCAACAGACCCCAGTGTGTGATACTTCCCTCCCTGTGTCCATGTGTTCTCATTGTTCAACACCTGCCTATGAGTGAAAACATGTGGTGTTTGGTTTTTCTGGTCTTGTGTCAGTTTGCTGAGAATGATGGTTTTCAGATTCATCCATGTCCCTACAAAGGACAGGAACTCATTGTTTTTGATGGCTGCATAGTGTTCCATGGTGTATATGTGCCACATTTTCTTTGTCCAGTCTATCATCGATGGACATTTGGGTTGGTTCCAGGTCTTTGCTATTGTAAACAGTGCCGCAATGAACATACATGTGCATATGTCCTTATAGTAGAACGATTTATAATCCTTTGGGTATGTGCCCACTAATGGGATTGCTGGGTCAAATAGAATTTCTATTTCTAGGTCCTTGAGGAATTGCGCATTGTCTTCCACAATGATGGAACTAGTTTATACTCCTATCAACAGTGTAAAAGTGTTCCTATTTTCCACATCCTCTCCAGCATCTATTGTCTCTAGTTTTTTTAATGGTCGCCATTCTAACTGACGTGAGATGGTATCTCAACGTGGTTTTGATTTGCATTTCTCTTAAGCTTCATTAAAAAAAAAATTGATATCCAGTTGATCCAGTGCCATTAATTATAAGGACCATCTTTCCCCCAGTTCTCTACAGTGTCACCTTTGTCATAAATCATGTGCCTGTATATGTACAAGATTGTTTCTTAACTGTTTATTCTATTCTGTTGGTCTCTTTGCCATTGCATCACTACCACAGTCTTAATCATTGGACTTTATTATTATCTGCTAAAGCAAGTCTTTCTACCTTGTTCCTCTTATTTAAAAGTATCTTGGATATTCTTAGCCCTTTGCATTTAGAAACGGCTTGTCATGTTCCACAGGAAAGAAAAAATATAAAAGTGCTGGGATTTTTATTGGGATTGCATTGAATCTAAAAACAATTTAGAGGGAACTCATCATTTTGCAGTATTCAGTTTTCTAATCCATGAACATGCCCAGCAGATTTGGTGTTTGGTGAGTGCCCTTTTACTGATCCATAGAATGACACACTCTTGCTGTATCCTCACATGGTGGAAGGGATGAATGCCCTTCCTTGGACCTATTTTATAGGACACTAATCTCATTTACAAAGGCTCTGCCCTCATTATTTAATTGTCCCCTAAATGCCTCATCTTCAAATACTATCTCACTGGTGATTAAATTTCTACATATAAATTTTGGGGGGAACACAAACATTCAGACCACAGCAGACCTGTTTTTTTCTCAGCATCATTTATGTCTGTTATACACTTTTCTCTATATTCTATCGTTTTTTTTCTCTCTGTACTTTATTCTGGGTATTTTATTTTCTTTTTCTTTTTTTGAGATAGATGCATCTATAACTTTATTTTAAAAAGATCTCCACAAGAATAATGCAAGGTAGATACTGCTGTCTCTATTTTTACATGTGGAGAAACAGACCCAGAAGGGTTAAATAACTGTCTGCAATCATATAGCTATTTATGGAACTATGTTTTAAATAGGAATTTTATAAACCATGTATATAACTTGTATCAATTGAATCATTTAAAATGTGCAGGAGAAGTTTCTATTTAAAGAGGTCCCATAAAAGGTAGATTAATTCAATAAGTGGTAATGGGATTTACTGACTTACCATTTTGGGGGTTCAAAAAAAGACAGTAAAACTAGATCCTTATCTCACCTCTTATTCCAAAATAAATTCCAGATGGAATAAAGAGTCATATGTAAAATATGAAATCACAGACATTCTAGAAGAACACATGGATGCATTATTTTTATAATATTCCATTCTGGATATTTTCCTGTGACTTATCTTCCAGTTCATTAATTCTGTCTTCAGCTTTGTCTAATCTCCCTTTAAACTCACTCATTGAGTTCTTAATATTATTTGTCATGTTTTTTATTTTTAGAATTTTCATTTGGTTCTCTTTATAAAATAGTGTTTGATTCTCTGCCAAAATTCACAATTATCTTTTAACATACTGACCATAATTATGTGAAAATTTTCATTTGATTACTCATTATTTCAAACCTTGAGGATATGTTTCTATTGTCTATTGTTTGTCTTAATTTTCTATTACTTTGCCTTTTTCCTGGTTAGTTTTGATTGAGATGTAGACATTATATGTTAAAAATTATAGTAGAGCTGGTTTAAGGTCTCAGTTGTTTTTATCTTTATGTAAAAAGGATTTATACTCACTTCTGGCATGTGGTTAGAGAAACTAGCAATCCCACATCACCTTAATTCAATATGAGACTGAGATAATTTAAAGCTGCCCTTCAATCCAATTGAAGGTTGACTTACCCTTCCTTTTAGTAATTATGCCTTCTAATTTGAAACCCAAAGCTTGTTCCCCTCCCCCACTGGAGTTCTCCCTCTTTGAAGGGTCCTCAATTCCAATTTTTGTTCTTGTAGCTTTATGAGTATGTCAAAAGCTCCTCTGTCTCTGTCTCTCTCTCTCTCTCTCTCTCTCTCTCTCTCTTTCTCCCAGTTGACTCGACTCTATCAGTCAATGACCTTAAGAGCCTCTCTCAGTTTTCTTTTTATCCTGCATTTTGGCTTTATAATACTGCATTACTTTGTTACATCTCACATATCTTCAAACATATGTCATTTATGTCTTGCCCCAATTTTCTTGTGTTTTTTTAAGCAAGAAATTTGGCCCAAATTACTTCTGCTTCCATTACTAGAAGCAGAATCAACTTATCATTTCTTCAACAAATGTTTATTGATCATCTCCTGTGTATCATGCACTGTACAAAACAATGGATATGCAGCTATTGAACGGATTAGAGGGGATTCCTGCCATTGTGGAGCATACAAATGAAATACAATTTCATAAAGCAGTGGTAGGGTTAATCATAGGATGATCTAGAGCACTGAGGAGGAGTACCTGACCAAGACTTTTGTAATCAAGGAACATGTTCTTGACAAAGCATCTTCTGAGCTTAAACCTAAAAAGTAAATGAGAATTATCTAGGATAAGACTGTTTTAGGCATTAGGAACAGCAAGTGCAAAGGCCTAGAGGTGAAAGAGAATGTGGTACATTCAGGTATAAGAAAACCTAGTTTGTATGAAGCTACTGTTAACATGACAGTGTGGTGCTGGCATAAGGACAGGCATGTAGATAAATGGAACAGAATTGAGAGTTCAAAAATAAACTATTACATTTATAATCAGTTGATTTTTGACAAGAGTACCAAGATGATTAATTTGGGGGGAAAACATACCCTGTTACATAAATGGTGTTGGGAAAATTGGATACCCACATGCAAAAAAGATGAACTTACATACTCGCTAGACACCATAACCCAAAAATTAACTCAAAATGGATCATAGGCTTAAATGTAAGTACCAAAACAATAAAGCTTTTAAAAGAAAATATAGAAAATCTTCAAGATCTTGGAGAGCAATGATTTCTTAGATATGACACCAAGCACATAGTCCAAAAAAGAACCATTTTGCAGAGAAACTTTTGTTTTCCAGAAAAAAAAAACAAAACCTTAAAAAATAAAAAGAAATGCAACAGGCTAGGAGAAAATCTTTGGAAAACACATCTGATAAAGAACTTATTTTCAAAGAAATTTACAAAGGACTCTTGGAATATAATAATAAGACAAACCAAACAAAAAACTGGACAAGAGAAATGAACAGATATTTTACCACAAATAAAGATGTACAAATGGTTAAATAAATACATGTAAACATGTTCAACATCATTATCCATTACAGAAATTTAAATTAAAACCATGGTGAGATAACATTTCACACCCACTAGACTGGCTATAATGAAAAAGATAATAAGAAGTGGAGATGTAGAGAAATAGGAACTCTGATACATTGCTGGTGGAAATGTAAAATGATTCAGCTGTTTTGTAAAACAGTTTTGTTAGTTCCTCAATAAGTTAACATAGAGTTACAATATGACCCAGCAATTCCACTCCGAGGCATATGCCTAAATTAATTGCAAACATATGTTCACACAAAAGTCTCTACGTTGAATGTTCATAGCAGCATTATTCATAATAGCCAAAAAGTAAAACAACTTAAATGTCTGATGTGGTATAATGTGATATTATATTCTATACAATGCAATATTTTCCAGCCATTAAAAGAATGAATTATGAATAATACTACAACATGGTTGAGCCTCAAATATATTATGCTAAGTGAAGGATGTTAGTCACACACACACACAAAAACACATCATATGATTCCATTTATATGAAATGTCCAGAACAGGCAAATATATAGAGACAAAAATTAGATTAGTGGATGCCTGGGACAGGTGGTAGGAATGAGGAGTAACTGAATATGGGCATAAGAGCACTTACTGGGGATAAAAATATTCTAAAACTGATTTACCACTGGCAGGGTTATAGCAGTGGAACTAGAAATAAAGGAAATGATGCAAGAGATATCATGAAGTTACACAATTCTGTAAAGTTACTAGAAATTATTGAATTGTACACTTAAAATGAATTCTACAGTATGTGAATTATATCTATATAAAGTATTTTTTTTCCTTTTTTTATTTATTGCATTTTAGGTTTTGGGGTACATGTGAAGAACATGCAAGATTGTTGCATAGGTACACACGTGGCAGTGTGATTTGCTGCCTTTCTCCCCTTCACCTGTAATCTGGCATTTCTCCCCAAGCTATCTTTCCCCAACTCCCCACCCCCTGCTGTCCCTCCCCTATGTCCCCCCAACAGACCCCAGTGTGTAGTGCTCCCCTCCCTGTGTCCATGTGTTCTCATTGTTCAACACCTGCCTATGAGTGAGAACATGTGGTGTTTGCTTTTTCTGTTCTCGTGTCAGTTTGCTGAGAATTATGGTTTCCAGATTCATGCATGTCCCTCCAAAGACACAAACTCATCGTTTTTGATGGCTGCATAATATTCCATGGTATATATGTGTCACATTTTCCCTGTCCAGTCTATCATCAGTGGACATTTGGGTTAGTTCCAAGTCTTTGCCATTGTAAATAGTGCCACAATGAACATTCGTGTGCATGTGCCCTTATAATAGAAAGATTGATAATCCTTTGGATATATACCCAGTAATGGGATTGCTGGGTCAAATGGAATTTCTATTTCTAGGTCCTTGAGGAATCGCCACGCTGTCTTCCACAATGATGGAACTAATTTACACTCCCACCAACAGTGTAAAAGTGTTCCTATTTTTCCACATCCTCTCCAGCATCTGTTGTCTCCAGATTTTTTTAATGATCACCATTCTAACTGGCGTGAGATGGTATCTCAAGGTGGTTTTGATTTGCATTTCTCTAATGACCAGTGATGATGAGCATTTTTTCATATGTTTGTTGGCCTCATGTATGTCTTCTTTTGTAAACTGTTGGTTCATATCCTTTGCCCACTTTTGAATGGGCTTGTTTGTTTTTTTCTTGTAAATCTGTTTTAGCTCTTTATAAATTCTGGATATCAGCCCTTTGTCAGATGGGTAAACTGCAAAAATTTTTTCCCATTCTGTTGGTTGCCGATTCACTCTAATGACTGTTTCTTTTGCCGTGCAGAAGCTGCGGAGTTTGATTAGGTCCCATTTGTCTATTTTGGCTTTTGTTGCCAATGCTTTTGGTGTTTTGGTCATGAAGTCCTTGCCTACGCCTATGTCCTGAATGGTTTTGCCCAGATTTTCTTCTAGGGTTTTTATGGTGTTAGGTCTTATGTTTAAGTCCTTAATCCCTCTGGAGTTAATTTTAGTGTAAGGTGTCAAGAAGGGGTCCAGTTTCTGCTTTCTGCACATGGCTAGTCAGTTTTCCCAACACCATTTATTAAACAGGGAATCCTTTCCCCATCGCTTGTCTTTGTCAGGTTTGTCAAAGATCAGACGGTTGTAGATATGTTGTGTCGCCTGTGAGGCCTCTGTTCTGTTCCATTGGTCTATATCTCTGTTTTGGTACCAGTACCAGGGTGTTTTTATTACTGTAGCCTTGTAGTATAGTTTGAAGTCCGGTAGTGTGATGCCTCCCGCTTTCCTCTTTTTGCTTAGAATTAACTTGGCTATGAGGGCTCTCTTTTGGTTCCATATGAAGTTTAAGGTGTTTTTTTTCCGGTTCTGTGAAGAAGGTCTTTGGTAGCTTGATGGGGATAGTGTTGAATCTGTAAATTACTTTGGGAAGTATGGCCATTTTCACGATATTGATTGTTCCTAACCATGAACATGGAATGTTTTTCCATCTGTTTGTGTCCTCTCTTATTTCGTTGAGCAGTGGTTTGTACTTCTCCTTGAAGAGGTCCTTTACATTCCTTGTTAGTTGTATTTCTAGGTATTTTATTCTCTTTGTAGCAATTGTGAATGGCAGTTCATTCTTGATTTGGCTTTCTTTAAGTCTGTTATTGGTGTATAGGAATACTTGTGATTTTTGCACATTGATTTTGTATCTTGAGTCTTTGCTGAAGTTGCTTATCAGTTTCAGGAGATTTTGGGCTGAGACGATGGGGTCTTCTAGATATATAATCATGTCATCTGCTAATATAGACAATTTGACTTCCTCCTTTCCTATTTGAATACCCTTTATTTCTTTTTCTTGCCTGATTGCTCTGGCCAGAACTTCCAGTACTATATTGAATAGGAGTGGTGAGAGAGGGCATCCTTGTCTAGTGCCAGATTTCAAAGGTAATGCTTCCAGTTTTTGCCCATTAAGTATGACATTGGCTTTTGGTTTGTGATAAATAGCTTTTACTATTTTGAGATACGTTCCATCAATACCTAGTTTAATGAGGGTTTTTAGCATAAAGGGCTGTTGAATTTTCTCAAAGGCTTTCTCTGCATCAATTGAGATAATCATGTGGTTTTTGTCTTTGGTTCTGTTTATGTGGTGAATTACGTTTATAGACTTGGGTATGTTGAACCAGCCCTGCATCCCTGGGATGAATCCTACTTCATCATGGTGGATAAACTTTTTGATGTGCTATTTCAATCGGCTTGCCAGTATTTTATTGAAGATTTTTGCATCTATGTTCATCATGGATATTGGCGTGAAATTTTCTTTTTTTGTTGAGTCTCTGCGGGTTTTGGTATCAAGATGATGTTGGGCTCATAAAATGATTTGGGAAGGTTTCCCTCTTTTTGGATTATTTGGAATAGTTTCAGAAGGAATGGTATCAGCTCCTCTTTGTATGTCTGGTAGAATATGGCCGTGAACCCACGTGGACCTGGGCTTTTTTTGGATGGTAGGCTCTTAATTGCTGCCTCAACTTCAGAGCTTGTTATTGGTCTATTCATGGTTTCGACTTCTTCCTGGTTTAGGCTTGGGAGGAGGCAAGTGTCCAGGAATTTATCAATTTCTTCCATGTTTACTAGTTTATGTGCATAGAGTTGTTTGTAATAATCTCTGATGATGCTTTGAATTTCTGTGGAATCTGTGGTGATATCCCCTTTATCATTTTTTACTGCATCGATTTGGTTATTCTCTTTTCTTTTTTATTAATCTGGTTAGTGGTCTGCCTATTTTGTTGATCTTTTCGAAAAACCAGATCCTGGATTTATTGATTTTTTGAAGGGTCTTTTTGTGTCTCTATCTCCTTCAGTTCTTCTCTGATCTTAGCTATTTCTTGTCTTCTGCTAGGTTTTGAGTTTTTTTGATTTTGCTCCTCTGGCGCTTTCAATTTTGATGATAGGGTGTCAATTTGAGATCTCTCCTTGCTTCACATGTGGGCACTTAATTGCTATATATTTTCCTCTATGGACTGCTTTAAATGTGTTCCAGAGATTCTGGTATGTTGTGTCTTCGTTCTCATTGGTTTCGAAGAACATCTTTATTTCTGCCTTCATTTCATTGTTTATCCAGTCAACATTCAAGAGCAAGTTGTTCAGGTTCCATGAAGCTGTGCGGTTCTGAGTTAGTTTTTGAATTCTGAGTTCTAACTTGATTGCAGTGTGGTCTGAGAGACTGTTTGTTATGATTTCCGTTCTTTTGTATTTGCTGAGGAGTGATTTGCTTCCAATTATGTGGTCAATTTTAGAGTAGGTGTGATGTGGTGCCGAGAAGAATGTATATTCTGTGGATTTGGGGTGGAGAGTTCTGTAAATGTCTATTAGGTTTGCTTGTTCCAGGTCTGAGTTCAAATCCTGGATATCCTTGTTAATTTTCTGTCTGGTTGATCTGTCTAATATTGACAATGGGGTGTTAAAGTCTCCCACTGTTATCATGTGGGAGTCTAAGTCTCTTTTTAAGTCATTAAGAACTTGCCTTATGTATCTGGGTGCTCCTGTATTGGGTGTGTATATATTGAGGATCGTTAGCTCTTCTTGCTGCATTGATCCTTTTACCATTATGTAATGTCCTCTTTGTCTCTTTTGATCTTTGTTGCTTTAAAGTCTATTTTATCAGAGATGAGAATTGCAACTCCTGCTTTTTTTTTGCTCTCCATTTGCTTGGTAAATCTTCCTCCATCCCTTTATTTTGAGCCTTTTTGTATCCTTGCATGTGAGATGGGTTTCCTGGATACAGCACACCGATGGTTTTTGGCTTTTTATCCAAGTTGCCAGTCTGTGTCTTTTGATTGGGGCATTTAGTCCATTTACATTTATGGTTAATATTGTTATGTGTGAATTTGATACTGTCATTTTGATGCTAGCTGGCTGTTTTGCCTGTTAGTTGATGCAGATTCTTGATTGTGTTGATGCTCTTTACCTGGTATGTTTTTTGAGTGGCGGGTACTGGTTGTTCCTTTCTATGTTTAGTGCCTCTTTCAGGAGCTCTTGTATAGCAGACCTGGTGGTGATGAAATCTCTGAATACTTGCTTGTTCACAAAGGATTTTATTTTTCCTTTACTTATGAAGCTTAGTTTGGCTGGATATGAAATTCTGGGTTGAAAGTTCTTTTCTTTAAGGATGTTGAATATTGGCCCCCACTCTGGCTTGTAGGGATTCTGCAGAGAGATCTGCTGTGAATCTGATGGGCTTTCCTTTGTGGGTAACCTGATCTTTCTCTCTGGCTGCCCTTGGCATTTTCTCCTTCATTTCAACCCTGGTGAATCTGACGATTATGTGCCTTGGGGTTGCTCTTCATGAGGAATATCTTTGTGGTGTTCTCTGTATTTCCTGGACTTCAATATTGGCCTGCCTTGCGAGGTTGGGTAAGTTTTCCTGGATAATATCCTGAAGAATATTTTCCAGCTTGGATTCATTCTCTTTGTCACATTCAGGTACACCTATCAAACATAGATTAGATCTTTTCACATAGTCCCACATTTCTTGGAGACTTGTTCATTCCTTTTTACTCTTTTTTCTCTAATCTTGCTTTCTCATTTGATTTCTTTGAGTTGATTGTCGACCTCCAATATCCTTTCTTTTGCTTGGTAATTTGGCTGTTGAAACTTGTGCATGCTTCGCAAAGTTCTCGTGTTGTGTTTTTCAGCTCCATTGATTCACTTATATTCCTCTCTAAGTTGTCTATTCTCGTTAGCATTTTGTCAAATCTTTTTTCAAGGTTCTAGTTTGTTTGCATTGGGTTAGAACATGTTGTTTTTGCTCACAGAAGTTTCTTATTACCCACCTTCTGAAGCTTGATTCTGTCAATTCATCATACTCATTCTCCATCCAACTTTGTTCCCTTGCTGGTGAGGAGTTGCGATCCCTTGTAGGAGGAGAGGTCTTCTGGTTTCAGGTGTTTTCATCCTTTTTGCACTGGTTTCTTCCCATGTTTGTGGATTTATCCACCTGTCATGTTTGTAGTTGCTGACTTTCAGATTGGGTCTCTGAGTGGATGTCCAGTTTGTTGATGATGAATTTATTTCCTTCTCTTTCTTAGTTTTTCTTCTAACAGTCTGGCCTCTCTGCTGTAGGACTGCTGAGGTCCACTCTAGGCCCTGCTTGCCTTGGGATTACCTGCTGCAGCTGCAGAACTGTAAGGGTTGCTACCAGTTTCTTCTGCTGCTATCTTTGTTCCAGAAGCATACCTGCCAAATGTCAGTATGATCTCTATGAGGTGACTCTTTGTTTATACAGGGGTCAGGGAGCTGCTTGAGGAGACAGTCTGTCCTTTATAGGAGCTCAAGTGCTGAGCTGTGAGCTCCATTGTTCATTCAGTGCTGCTGCATAGGTATATTTAGGTCTGCTGCAGCAGTACTCATAAACCCCCATTTTTTTCCAGATGCTCTGTCCCAGGGAGTTACGGCTTTATTTATAAGTTTCCGTTGTGCTGCTGCCTTTTTTTTTCAGGGCTGCCCTGCCCAGCAAGGAGGCAGCCTGGTCACTGTCTGCCTGCAGCAGCTTTGCTGAGCTGCTGTGGGCTCCACCCAGCTGCCATGTGAAGTTTCCTGCAGTCCTGTTTATATGGGTGTAGTTAGAACTGCCTCAGCAATGGTGGCCCACCTCTGTAATGGCAGACTCTCTCTGTAATGGCAGGTTGCCTTGGCAATGGCGGGCTGCCTCAGCAATGGTGGACTACCTCCGTAGTGGTAGAGTGTCTCAGTAATGGTGGACACCCCTCCCCTATGGAGCTAAATCGTCCCGGGTTCAGCTGTGCTTGCTGTGAAACTCTCAACCCAGAGCATTTCCAATTGCTGTTTTGTTTTGTTTTGTTTTTTTTGTGGGGGTTGGACCAGCCGAGCCTGATCACCTGGCTTCCTGCCTCAGAGCCTTTTTTTTTTTTTTTTTAGTTGAACGGTCCTCTCTCCTGGCTGTTCCAGTCACCTGTTGAAAAGGCACCGCAATCTGTGTTACTTCCTCTGCAGTGACTCACTGCGCTAGCGCTGAGATTCGTGGGACTTTTTTTTGCCCGGGAATCTCCTGGCCTGGCTCCCTGTTTCAGTCCCCTTTTTAATCAGGTGAATGGGCGACTTCCCGGGGCTCCAATCACCAGCTAAAAGGGCACCTGGACCAGTGTATTTTGTACAGAGAACCACTGTGCTGGGGTGCCACCAAAGCAGCTGCACTGCCCAAAACAGCTGCGCCAACCCAAACAGCCATGCTGGCGACCCGTGGGGCTCTTCTGCCTGGGAATCTCCTGGTCCGTGGGCAATAAAAATTCATGTGGAAATGTGTCATCCACTCACCCTCTGTGCTTTCACTGGGAGCTGCAATCCTGAGCTGTTCCTAAACGGCCATCTTGGGTCTTCCTAAAGTATTTTTTAAAGTGTCTGGCACATAGAAGATGGTGAATAAATGTGTAAGGGGTGTTGGTTGTTTCTGAGTGATACCTATCTTTAGAGGAAGAAAATCTTCAAGACTGTTTCATTTACTTCAGAGATTTCTCCCTCTAATAGATGTGTCCATGGTCCCAAAGCAGACTCAATTGAATCAGAAGCTTCAAGAATGAGAGTCTAGTCATATATAATTTGACAAAGCTCTATGGGTGATTCCGCCATGCACTGCAAAGTGAGACTCTGTGATGTATGGAATTGTGAATGGCTTAGTATGGTCAGAGCCTGGGGTGCATGTGGGGCCCAATAGCTACTTGCACTGAACTGGGCAGTAGTCAAGAAGCTTGGCCCAGAATCATCTCTCTCTTCCTCTCTTTCCCTTTTTTCCTCTCTACATCTCTCTCCCTTTTTGCCTCTCTGCCTCTTTCTCTGTCTTACTCTTACTCTTATGCTCTCTGATAGAAATAGCTAGCTAGCTATTCCCAAATCTTAACTTAGATTTTTTTTCAGAATTGTAGGGTTAAATTATATGATACAGATCATCTGTGGCACTGGTTCTTAACCAGGAATGCATATTAGTCTTAAGTGGAGAAATTTTTCAAGAAACACAGGTCTCTGGCCACACCTAGACATACATCATTAGAATCTTTAGAGTGAGACCATGGGCAAATATAGTTTGTAAAAAGGTTTTTCAGGTGATGCTGATGATCATCTCCATTTGAGAACTACTGCTCTAAAGGAAGAAATAAAAGTATAAAAAAGATAAGATTTGGTTCCCTATGCCAAACTTCAGCTTCCCTGTTACAGATTATTAGGTCTGTATCACCTGTGTTACTGAAGCTACTTTTGAAGACCACTAGACCATGTGGTAGTGGGTGGTAGTGAATGCTTAATGAACACCTCTGTGGAATGCCATTTGGAAAATCAATTCATAAACTCTGTGGAAAGAGGGATTAGATTTCAGTTGCCATTTCCTCAGCCAGATGATAGTGCTATGTGCTTGGAATAGCCAAGAAAGGAGAGTGGTTTCCTGTCTCTTGTGGCTTCCTTAGGACTTCTCTTGCTGCTAGCTGCTGAAACCACTTCAAAATAATAGGCTATTGAGTAATTTTCTCCATGTATATCCACCTGTCAGTGGGCCTGCACTTCGGAGATGAAGAGTAGTTTTTATTGGTATGATGGCATATAGCAGGGATTGAAACAGAATAGCCACAGTGAAATTGATTTTCAAAAAGAAATTATTTCCGAATTTTATTCTGTGGTTTGTGGATCATTATTCTTACGTCATTATGCTACACAAGTGGACTACAAGGACAATGAAAACTTCAACATGAGTACGAGTTTTGGATCAATCCATAAGGCTCTGTGCCTAGAAAAATTGCATGATGTGAAAGCACTTTTGCTATGTAGTCTAAATGCTTAAGTTGGGGAAACTGAGGATTTCTTCTGTCAGGATTGACTTTAATACCTGACACAACTAGTCAGACTGAGGGATAGAAGGGCAAGGAGCAGATTTCAGGATTTTCTTCAACTCAACCCCCACTCCATTGAGTCCTTATTTGGTATAAGATAATGCTAGTCGGGGGATTGTATCCTCAAGAGATTCAGCTAACAGAACCAATGAAGGAGTAAAAACCTATTTCGTCCTTAATGACATTAGATGAATCCTTCTGGTGCAGCTTGTTTCTGCTTGGATTTCCAGCTGACATCTCAAATTTAGTAAATTAAACTGAACTTATCTTCATTCTTCCCCTTCCCACCACACGCACCAAATTTTACAAAAGTAAACCCTGGTTTCATGCTCTCAATCACTTCTGCATAAAACTTTGAAGGCATTACATTTTTACTTCTCCCTTTTACTTGCTACTTATATTTAGCAATCAGTTGTGGATTCCTACTTTGTGATGTTGATTTCTAGTGTTGATGATGTCTCTTCCATCACTCCCTTTCTTTCTAGTCCCACTGCTGTCGCTCTGGCTGTATTTGGCTTGGATGATCTTCAAGTTGACTCCCAACCAAGAAAATCTATGATTCTTTCTCAGCTCCTTATTACCTCACTCCTACAGTGGTTGTGTAGCTGAGTTGCATTGTTCTCTGTTCCATATATACACTTCAGCTAGACTATTTTTCTTCCAGTGCCAATTTGTCATGTCAGCTCCTCTCCAGAAACTTTGATATCTCCCTATTGCTGGTAGAATAAAGTTCAAACGTCTTCAACTGGCATTCTAAGCCCCTTTGCAATTGGGTTTGAACTACGCTGCCACTCTTCTTTTTATTCTGTCTGAATCTTGTTTTATCCAGACTGGTCCATTGACAGGCCTGTTGCATTCTGGCCTTTGTTTACCTGTTCCCCCAAAGAAGAATGTTCTTTCCTCCAACCTGTGTCTTGGACTCCTTCAGGTCCTTCAAAGCTCAACTTAAACCTTAACTCTTGGGTGCATTTTTCCTTGCCCATGTATCCATCCCAGCACTTCCCTAAATTCCTCATTCAGCACTGTGCTATGGTTCTCTTGTTTCCTTAACTAGATGTGAAGGTTTTTGAAGACAGAGACTGAGTGTTACATTCCTTTATAGCTCATATACCTACAACACTAACCTGTACTCTTTCAGTTAAATACCAAAGTAAATCTTAAGGTATTGAAACATTCCCCCTAATATTGGACTCTAAAATACAGTTGTACACATTGATTGTGAGGAAAATCATGCTACCTTAAGGATCTGGTGATTATTAATGGGGTCTGTCACTGCAGCTTCTTTCCTTTAAGGTCAAGCACCCTCACAGAAAGTATATTAGACTCTAGAGCTTCTCTCAGTTCCTTTCCCTCCTTCAGAGCTTTAAAAGCCAGACACATAACAAGTATTCATATTCCACTTTGATCTGCTATATACCTCTTGATTTCCTCAACACACCAAGTCTGTACTTTTAAAGTGCTTTGGGATTCATTTCTCTCTGCATAATGAAGGTACCTTAACTTCTTGGCTTTCAGATTCTAACTTGTGCCAGATCACAAGAGGCTCCATACCCAAGTTTCTTTTCAAGTTGCAAGCCCTGTATACCCCCATCATATATCAAAGTTCCCCAACCTTCTTGTTTGTACTTTTAACAATAACTCATTTAAACGTGTGAATATGGGAAAGCCCTTAAGATCAGGACTCTTTCTGTCTTGTATAGCACAAAATATGCCAATGTTCCAAATAATTATGTTTAGGAAAAAGCCCAGGTTGTGGTTATGTACATATCAGTGTTTGTCTGTGTGAGGGGTGAAGGAAGGGGAAGGGGAGAGAATTGAGGGACTGACTTGTGTTTTTATGTGTTTGCATATAAGTATTTAATGCTATAATTCTAGATAGGAGAAATGTAATTCATAGTTTAAACATAAGACCAAGTAGTACTACTATTTTATAAACTACACTTAAATTTCCAGTTAACCTATTTTCCCCTGACTTTACCTATTCATTCCCAAAGTCTGACTCCCACCTGCTAAACCAGAGTGCCTCATGCTTATTTTGGTCTATTTTGGAGATATTTATTATCCTGGAGATTATAGAAAGAGTACTAGAATAAGTTCTGGCTCTTAACCAACTGGCACATTTCAGTGTCCTTATTTGTAAAATGGGAAAGACAGTACCTTCTCTGTCTCCTTCACAGTGGTTTTTTTTTTTATTTTTTATTGAGAATCAAACACAAAACTGTGAAAAATATAAAGTCTTGTAGTTATTTCTTAGAGGACTTATTGATAAATCTGTCTCTTTGTCTCACTAATTATGTAAAACTTTTTTTCTAATTGCTACCTTATATTTTCCAAATGGTTGTCCTGTTTGTTGACATAAATTCACAGGGGTTGGTGATGGTACTGCATTTTTTCAAATTACATGCTTTTATGTTATACTCCCTTTTTATATTTACAAATGCTTTCTTTCATCGTGGTCCTCTGGCAATTTATTTCCATAAGTTGTAGAGGGATAACTAGATTGGAAACTGGGATACAGTAGTACTGGTCCCAGGTCTGTGTTTAGTTATTCTTCTCTAGTTAAGTTGGTTTACCTTAGGTAGATCATTTCACCTTTCTGGCTCTCAATTTACTTATCTGTAAAATGTTGGAGATTGATGTTGGTGATCTATAAGTTCTCTTCAAACACTAACAATTTATCACTGCAGCTAAATAGAATTCCTGATGCTGGCCGGGTACAGTGGCTTACACCTGTAATCCCAGCACGTTGGGAGGCTGAGGTGGGTGGATCACCTAAGGTCAGGAGTTCGAGACCAGCCTGGCCAACATGGTGAAATGCCATCTCTACTAAGAATACAAAAATCATGTGGGTGTGCTGGCACGTGCCTATAATCCCAGCTACTCGGGAGGCTGAGGCAGGAGAATTGGCTTGAATTCGAGAGGTGGAGGTTGCAGTGAACCGAGATTGCACCATTGCACTCCAACCTGGGTGACAGAGTAAGACTGTCTCAAAAAAAAGAAAAAAGAAAAAAGAATTCATGATGCTTTTTTTTTTTAAGTTTTTCCTTTCCCACACCCCACTCCTTGAGAATCACTGTCCTAATGAATATAGTCTATATGCCAAATGCAAGACCTGTATCAGTGTTGGCTTGCCAATGTTATGTACTGTTTCCAAAAAGAACCCCCAGTTATATATGGATTGGTTTTTTACTGCACATTGCTACCTGCATTGCCACTTGTATCATTTCACCTGTTACAATCTTGTGTGTGTGTGTGTGTGTGTGTGTGTGTGTGTGTTCGTGTGTGTATGTGTGTGTGTGTGTGTGTGTGTGTGTGAGAGAGAGAGAGAGAGAGAGAGAGAGAGAGAGAGAATACTCCTTTGTCTCTAAGGACAAGCTTAAATGTTATACTTTACTGTGAAGCCTTTCCTAATAACTTATCCCTCAGTAGTATTTTTTTTCTATCTCATCTGAACCATATTTATGATATGCCAGACATTGTACCTGGCATAGTAAGAAACAGAAAGATGAAAAGTTCCTGACATTAGAGAAGGCTGAAATTTGGAATGAGCATCCTGGGCAGTGGTTAGCAGCATGAGCAAAGACTTGGAAGTAGTAGAGTGGAGTAGAGTGGAGGGTGAGTTTGTGTAAAGGGTTAGAGCCCATGGACCTTATTTATTTGGCCTATAAGTATATATCCTCTTACAACAATTCTTGTGAATAGTATGCTGCTTTAATAATATGAAATTGTGGTTTATTTGTCATTCATTGGCTACCTAGCTTTCATTTTCTTTTCCTAATAGCATTGTAATTTCTTTTTGGAGTAGTCCCTTTCCATTATTGGATGGTATAATAGGAAATCTAGGTGCCTGTATCCCACAAGAGAAGCCAAAGGGGTCAAGTCCTTCTACTTACTACCCCAGCAGAATCAAAGAGCAGTAGCCATATGATGTACAGTCAACCAACCTACATTCTCTTGTAGAACTGGCTTGACTTTTATCTTACACTCTGGCCCATTGCTCCAATCACCTTCTTGCAATTACCTCAAGTCTCTTGACCCTTTGTCCCAGGTCCCCCTGCCTTAACAAAACTTCATTCTAAGATCAGCCCAACCATTTGGCTTTACCAATTCTACACAAAAGACTGTTGAGTAGGACTACAGAGAATCACCAATTACAGCCACTACAAATTCAGGCCCCAACCTCTGCTGGGTACTTAGTTACCTAGCGATCTTTCTTTCTGTGGACCAAATTAGCTTGATCTTCTGAACTCATCAGCAATTCTGTACTCTCACTTTGGTCCTCAGATCTCCTGCTCTAAGACATACTAACTTCACTTTCAACTGTTAAAACCTAATTCCTACTTCACTGAAAACAATCAAGACTATCTGTGAGATCACCTACAACTCCATTCCCCTCACACGATGTAATGCCACCTATGGATTTTACTCTATTTGCACCCACTCTTGTGCTTCTGTCTCCATAGAGGAAATGTGTTCCTTTGGTTCAAGACCAGTCCTTTCATCTGAGCTTTGGATCTTCTACCCTCTTACTTTCTCATGGTCCTTTCTCTTAGTCATTTTTTTTCCTATCTTGTATCTTTGATCTCTCTCAAACTTCTTTTTTTCTTCTTAGCATGTAGTCATGCTCACATTCATCTTTGTGGTGGGACATTTTTTGACCCAAATCTTCCTAAAACTTACATTTTCCACTTCTCTAAATAGTTAAGCTTCCAAAAAGAGTGGAATAAACTTGCTGTCTTTACATTTTAACCACTCATTGATACCTAATCTTCCTATGGTTCAGTTTCTGTGTCCTCCTCCCAAGAGTCTGTGCTTGCTCACCAGTTACCTTCATATTATAAAATTTAATGGGACACATTTATTCTAATCATATTTCACTTCTCTGTCAAGTCCTTTATTTTATTACTTAAAAATTTTGATAATAAGCAGAGAAAGCCACTTGACATTATGAATTTACTGGGGATAGTTATTTCAATGATTAATGCTCTTCGGTGAATATTTATTATAAAGTTTAAATTTTGTTTTAGAATTTTGTAATTGAGCTATAATTTACATAACTTAAAATTCATCCTTTTAAAGTGCACAAAATACTGGTTTTTTGGTATATTCACAGAGTTGTGAAACTATGACTGTTGTCTAATCCAAGAACATTTTCATTGCCCCCAAAAGAAACCCTGCATTTATTACCAGTCATTCCCCAATTTCTCCTTTCCTCTATACTCTATCAACCACTAATACACTTTCTGCCTCTATGGATTTACCTGTTCTGGACATGTCATATAAATGGAATCATGTAATATGTCGCTTTATGTGTGTGGCCTCCACTTAGCATAATATATTCAACATTCATCCATGTTGTAGCATGTATCAGTACTTTCTTCCCTTTTACAGGTGAATAAAATTCCATTATATGGATATACCACATTTTGTTTATCTTTTTTGTCTATTGATGGACATTTGCGTTGTGTCCACCTTTGAGTATTATGAACAATGCTGCTATGAACATGGAGGTGCACAAGTTTTTGTTTGAACAGCTGTTTTCCATTCATTTGGAGTATATACCTAGTGGTAGAATTGCTGGGTCCTATGTTAATTTTATGTTTAACTTATTGAGGAACCACCAAGCTGTTTTTCACTTTAATTTGTATTTCCCTAAAGACTAATGATATTGAGTATTTTTTCGTATACATATTGGCAATTTGTATATCTTCTTTGAAGAAATGTCTATTCAAATCCTTTGTCCATTTCTACATTGCATTATATGCCTTTTAATTTTTGAATTGCAAGAGTTCTTAATATATTCTGCATTCTAAACCCTTATTAGAGATAAAATTTGCAAATATTTCTTCACATTCTATGTGTTGCAGTTCTTTATTTTTATTTTATTTTGAGACAGGGTTTCAATCTGTCACCCAGGCAGGAGTGCAGTGGCATGATCTTGGCTCACTGCAACCTCTGTCTCCTGGGCTCAAGTGATTCTTCAACATCAGCCCCCAAGTAGCTAAGATTACAAGCTTGTGCCACCATGCCCGGCTAATTTTTGTATTTTTTTTTTAGTAGAGATGGAGTTTCACCATGTTGGCCAGGCTGGTCATGAACTCTTGACCTCAAGTGATCCACCGCCTCAGACTTGCAGAGTGCTGGGGTTACAGGCATGAGCCACAGCGCCCAGCCTCCTTGTTTTTTGAGCCTTCTCTTTTGCTTTCTGCGGCAATGGGCTTTCTTATTCTTTTCCTACTTTGGCTATTCCTTCTCAAGTTGTTTTAGAAGATTCTTTCCTACTTATCTCTTAAATGTTGTTATAGTCATGTGCCACATAATGATGTTTCTGTCAATGATAAAGCACATGTACAATAAGGGTGGTCCCATAAGGTTATAATGGAGGCGAACAATTTTTATTGTCTAGTGATGTCTCATAGCTGTTGTAACATTGTGGCACAATGCATTACTTTTTCTATGTTTGGATATGTTTAGATATGCAAATACTTACCATTGTGTTACCGTTATCTATGACTTTTGAATATTATGTACAGTGTTCAGTATAGTAACATGTTATATAGGTTTGTAGCCTAGGAGCAATAGACTATACCTGTGTAGCAGGCTATACCATCCAGGTTTGTATAAGTACACTCTATGATGTTCACACAATGACAAAATAACCAAATGATATATTTCTCAGAATATATCCCCACTGTTAAGTGATGCATGACCCTATTTCCTAGGTCTACACTGTTGGCTTCTTTTCTCTTGTTAGTCTATGCATTCTCGCAGTGTGACCTCTTTTAAACTCATGGCTTTTAACTGTCATCTATGTAGGAATGATTTTGAAATCAAGATCTGCAGTATATACAGTTCAGACCTCTTTCCTATGCCCCATGGCCACTGAGCTTTAGTAGTATTTCTATTGGATTTATTTTGAGTATAGCATAGGCAACTTGAAATCAATTTATCCTAAACTGCATTGATCACCTTCCTCCCCCAAACCTGCTTCTCCTCTCCTGTTCATCTCAGTGAGTAGTACTACCATTCATTTACTTATCGAGGCCAGAAAAGTGGAAATTATTCTAGATCACTCCTTCTCACTTCCTCCCCACTCACATTCTAACACCAAATAACTTTTTTTGTTGGGGGGTTGGAGTTTTGCTTTTTCACCAAGGCTGGAGTGCAGTGGGGTGATCTTGGCTCACTGCAACCTCTGCCTTCTGGTTTCAAGTGATTCTCCTGCCTCAGCCTCCCAAGTAGCAGGAATTACAGGAGCCCACCATTATGCTGGGCTCATTTTTGTATTTTTAGTAGAGACAGGGTTTCACTATGTTGGCCAGCCTCATCTCAAACTCCTGACCTCGCTAACACCAAATCTTATGGATTCTACTTCTTTAATATTACTTCAATCTCTCCACTTATTTCAATACTTACTGCCTCAAATGCCACCACCAACCCATTTTAGTTTGACTTCTACTTTTTTTTCCAACTTTGAGTGCCACCTTAATCCAAAAAACGTTCTTTGACTTTGCTAAGTCTAAAATATATGCTTTTTGGTATTCCTGTAAAATTCTCTGCTTACTCATGTTACTGCACTTAACTATAACACACTGTACACTACTGATATTGTTCTGATGTTTGTTCCCTCCAGATCTCATGTTAAAACGTAATCCCCAATGTTGGAGGTGGGCCTGGTAGGAGGTGTTTGAGTCATGGGGACAGATCCCTCATGAATGGCTTGGTGCTGTGAGTTCTCATGAGGTCTGGTCGTTTAAAAGTATGTGGCACCCAGATATAGGTGATGAGGAGGAAGGCAGCAAATCACACTGTCATGTGTGTACCTATGCAACAATCTTACATGTTCTTCACATGCACCTCAAAACCGAAAATGCAATTTTAAAAAAAGTATGTGACACATTTTCCCCGCTTCCTTGTTCCCTTTCTCACCATGTGATGTTCCTACTCCCACTTTACCTTCCACCATGATTTTAAGCTTCCTAAGGCCCTTCCCAGAAGCTGGGCAGATGTAGGTACCATGCTTGTACATCCAGTAGAACCATGAGCTAATTAAGCCTTTTTTTCTTAATAGATCACCCAGTCTCCCTGGCTCAGGTATTCCTTTATAGTAATAGTAATACAAAAATGGTCTAGTACATCTGTGCATGCTATTTAACTTGTCTACCTTCTCTAGTAAACTGAAGTTCTTCTCTACTTATGTGACTATGTCCTCAATTCCTAGAATAATGTCATGGACACCGTAAGTGCTCAAACTGGTTCGTGGTTGTTTTTATTTTGTGCTCGAATTTTTGAAGGAAAGAATGAGAATGTGATACTTTATTATGAATCCCTAGGCAGAATAACGTTCAAGGAAATTGTTCTTTCTTGCTACTGTAACTTTTTGTTATCATAGCTTTCTGTTTATTGAGAGGATTATGTTCTTTGTAGGACCTGGACTTATGTGAACTGAACAAAACAAGATTAATTGTGCTGTGTCAGACATGCCACCTCACTTTCTCCATCATATTCCAGTGGGGTATTGCAAGGTTGTAGCATTGTCACAATTGGGACAAGGATTGGAAAACCAGGACCAGCAAAATTTTCAACCAGCAATTTTTTTTAGCATTGCCCTGGGAAATCACACAATAGTAGCGCTGGAAAGAATTTCAAGAGACTGTATTATCCAGGCCCTCTGCCTTCAAGCAAGTGAATTTTAAAGCTTCATGACAAATGGTCACTCAGGAGCACCTAGTAATCTCACTAAGAAGAATATTCAATGGGAATGGAAAGAAATATAAAATTGCAAAAGTTATGTATGCCAAGTAGTCCACAGGTATACTTCAATATAGAGAAGGATATTAGGAAACGATTCATATAGGTGCAAATCTATATATATAGATCCATGTTTTCTCATTGCCTTTGATTAACAAATGGAAGGTTTCATTCCTTAGAGAACTGAGCATGTTGTCTGGTGTGGAGTCAAAGAAAAGAAGAAATTAGTGAGCAAAGAAGGGCTCTCAAGTTGTTCCTAGAATCTGGGCTAATGGAATGAGCCAGCTGCCTTGGGAAAGACCCATATCAGATAGATGAGTTATGCTGCTTCAAGCTATTTAATTAATGATATTGGGTTCTGTGACTGATCTGTGAATATAAAATCTGCAGACTGAGGACAGAGCATACTATTATAAAGGAATTTTGCATTCTAAGTGGAGGATTGTGGAGTGGTACTCTACATGGCAGTTAGATACATGGACTTTGTAGCCTGCAGTCTAGATTTGAATCCCAGACCTGCCATTTACTACAAGTCTTCCACTAGTCATCTTAATTTCTTCATCTATAATAAAGATAATAAGATATCTACTCTATAAAGTTGTTATGAGAATCAAAGAGGCAATGCACATGAACCATATAGTATAGTGCTTGGCATATAGTAAGTCCTTACTAAATGTTAACCAGTAGTAGTAGTAGTGTTCTAATTATTATTGTGCTGTACTAAAGAGACAATGAGCAAGCAAAGGGGGAAATGCTTGGTTAGTCTTAGCAGGAAATTAATGATTATTTGGTGGTGGTGGTGGTGGTGGTGGAGGCAATGAAGAAAGGCTTCCAATAGTGTAAATGCCTAGAGAGCTTTCTCATGGGCACCTGGATTCTATCACGTTTCCAATATTAGACGTTTGCTGATTATATGAGGGCTACAGCTATCATACAGTATTTCATTTAAAATGTTTCCATTGTCTTTTTTTTAATTGCATTTTATGTTTTGGGGTACATGTGAAGAACATGCAAGATTGTTGCAAAGGTACACACATGGCAGTGTGATTTGCTGCCTTCCTCCCCTTAACCTATATCTGACATTTCTCCCCATGCTATCTCTCCCCAGTTCGTGTACTTTGTAGGGACATGGATGAACCTGGAGACCATCATTCTCAGCAAACTGACACAAGAGCAGAAAATCCATTGTCTTAATACTTTAGGCTCTGCTACTCCTTGCAAAGATCAATACAAATCCCAAAATTACCTGGAAAGTCTATTTTATGTTCTCTTTCTTAAGAAATACTGTTGTTCCCCACCCCCACAATGTTGACAGTTTGCCAGTGAATTATACAAAACAAAACAAAAAAACCAAAAAAAAAAAAAAACCAAGAAAATAAATACACAATCATGTTGTACCAGAGACAGCCAGTATTTCCAAATGATGGATCCATCACATACAAGCAAGAGAAGTTCATGAATAGTTCAGTACTTAGAATTCAAATGTTAGCTAGATTAGGAAAACTCGTAACAGGTTTTAACCCCAGTTCAAGGGAGTTGTTTTAAAAAGAACTTCCTAATAATCATTTACAGTCCAGGTAGCTATTTTCTCATTTGTAGTAAGGATTTTATTTAGCCTTGCTCATTTAA
Source organism: Saimiri boliviensis (assembly GCF_048565385.1). NCBI lineage: Eukaryota > Metazoa > Chordata > Mammalia > Primates > Cebidae > Saimiri > Saimiri boliviensis. The sequence goes on from NC_133470.1 coordinate 58,699,970, forward strand.
AATTGTTCTTCAGTAATGCATTTGGGGCTTGATAACTGTGTAAATGATTTTCTCAAATAGCATTGTGATGATGCCAAGAGATCTGAATGCTTTTTATGGCTTCCCCACAATTCTACATGAACATGAATGTGCTGAACAAAGCTTTCTCTGAGTTAGACTGAGCAGTAATTTCTAGTCTCTTTACTGTAGGCCTACTATGTAGGTAAGATCATAAGCTAAAGAGTCACAGACCTGCTTTATTGTTGTTTATTTCTTTATTGTGGTAAAATATACATAATGTAAAATTTATCATTTTAACCATTTTTAGGTGTGCAATTCAGTGACATTAAGTACATTCGCAAGGTTGTGCAGATTACCACTATTTCCAGAATGTTTTTATCCTTCCAAATGGAAACTCTTTCTACCTATTAAACTCCCCACACTCCCCTTCCCCTAGCCCCTATCAACCATTAATCTAACTCTTTTTCTGTGAATTTGACTACTCTAAGCACCTCATGTAAGTAGAGTCATACACTATTTGTCTGTTCATGACTGGCTTACTTAAATTAGCCAAGGTTCACCTATGTTGTAGCATGTATCAGGATTTTATTTCTTTTATACCTGAATGATATTCCATTGTATGTATATAGCACATTTTGTTTATCTATTTATCTGTGGATGGACACTTGAGTTGCTTCCATTTTATGGATATTGTGAACAATGCTGCTATGAACATAGGTGTACAAATTTTTGTTTGAACACCTGTTTTCAAGTCAGTTAGGGTACATACCGAGGAGTAGGTTTGCTGAGTTGTGTGGTGATTCTGCATTTAATTTACTGAGGAACCACCAAACTGTTTTCCATAATTGTTGAATAATATTCACATTTTTACCGGAGGTGTATGAGGGTTCCAATTTTCTCCACATCCTTATCAACACTTGTTATTATCTTTTTGATTATACCCATCTGACTGTATGTAAAGTGGTATTTAATTGTTTTGATTTACATTTCCCTAAAAACTAATGAAATTGAGCATCTTTGCATATGCTTATTGGTCATTTGCATATCTTTGGAGAAATGTTCATTAAAGTCCTTTGTCCATTTTTTAATCGTGTTATTTTTGTTGTTGAGTTATAGGAGTTTTTAAAAATATATTCTGGATATTAACCTCCTATCCAAATTTGTGATATGCAAATATTTTCTCCATTTTGTGGATAGCCTTTTCACTCTATTGTTAGTGTCCTTTGATGCACACAATTTTTAATATTAATATAGTCCAATTTATCTATTTTTTGTCTGTGTATGCTTTTGGCATTGCATATCAAGAAATCTTGAAAATTCCAATTTCATGAAGCTTTTCTTCTATATTTCCTTTGGAGATTTTTATAGTTTTAGGTCTTATATTTACATCTTTGAACCATTTTGAGTTAATTTTTGTATATGGTGTAAGGTAAGGTCCAATTTCACTCTTTTATCTATAGATATCCAGTTTTCCTAATACCATGTGTTAAGAAGACTGCCCTTTCCCCACTGAATGCTCTTGGCACCCTTGTTGAAAATAAATTGATTATATATGTGAGGATTTATTTCCAGTATTTCTGTTTTGTTCACAGACCTGCTTTTGATTCTTGGCTTTGTTACTTAATGGGTGACAATCTGTGGGCTATCCAGCTTCTCTCATGATATCTCCTATGATAGAAAGTAAGCTTCACTAGGGATGACTTTTTTAATCTTTTGTTTATAGTTATATCCCTAATCAATCAATATTTGATTAAAAATAAGAATATTTGTCATTGAATGAATGCGCAATAATCTCAAAAGGCTGTTATAAGAATTAAATGAAATAATATATGTAAAATGTTCAGCACACTTCCTGGCACATAGTGTGTGAAAAATGTTAGTTGTTTTACTTATTTTTCTATTAATTGTAGAACTCCTAAGAATCAATTATATAGTAAATCTTAAAATGGTACTATTTAAAGTAGGTCTCTCTTCAAATTCAAAGGATAGGTTGATGTGGGTGTGAAGTTACCCTGAATTAAGTGGCTCTCAATTAGAGGGGCACACAAGAACTCAGTACAACCATCTTCCCCTTTCATAAGTTGCTAAGACTAGCTCCCTTGTTTCTGGCACCCCAGAGACAAAGGCTGGATGAACACTGCTGCTGGGATGACAAAGGTGATAATGAATGTTCAGGGTGAAGTAGGGTAAGGAGAGCAGATATTTAGGCATTTGGTAGGCAGCTTTTAAGGTCTGAAAAGAACAAAATATGTGTCACCATGATGCACTAACACTAGGCCTGGCAGGAGAATTAGGGGGTTTGAATTTTTGAGGATCTACCATGTGCCGAGTGCCAACCATTGGGCTTAGAGATTTACATATATTCTAATTTGTCTTTACAACTTCCCTGCAAAGTAGATATTATCCCCATTTACAGATGAGGAAACAACCTCTGAGAGCTTAAATAACAGATTGTAAGTAGCAGAACTGGGATTTAAACCCAAATTTATCTTGACTCCAAAGCCTGGGATCTGAAGCAACATGGATTTTATTTAGTTTCCTTATAAATTCTAGCCCTTCTGGTAATTGTGACAACAGCTAATAAAAATTTTGGACTCATGTAATGTTTTCATTTGTTGTTGTTTTTCTGATACATAACTGCTAAGCATTTACATTATCACCATGTTCTGTTCTGTTGTTTTAACTGGCAAATTGGAGGTTCCAAAGCTGCTAGCAAACAGTTTTTCTGAGAAATGTAAAACTTTCTAAATTATATGCCTATGCATTTTTATAATTTGCAGTGACAATTATAAAATTCAATAGTAATTATGCTATTTGTAGTTTGTTACATTTGGCAAGATATGTGGTGGAGTGAGTGGTTGGTAGAGATGTGAGGGTGTGTATGTGTGTTGTATAGACACATATAAAATTTGTGTATATACAGGCACACATGAAAATAGTGGAAAACATTCAAGTCAGTAAAATGAAAAAGCACATTGAGGAAAATGGCTTTAAAGGTTTACAGCAAAAATAATGTAATTCTTGTGCTAAGAATTAGATCGGTGTATTTCACTCTGCTTCTAAGCTATGCCAGTCAGTTTTATAAACTCATACTGTTGTTTGCAACCTAAAAAAGGCAGAAAATGCAGTTGGTTCATCAAAAAGTCACTTCCTTTGTCACAGGTTTTTATGGAAGGGTATTATGCTATTGGTGTCAACTTTATAGAAGGACAAGGATGTATGTATTATACATGCATACATCCTTGCTTGGATGTATGCGTATATATAATGATGCAGCAAGAATTATGCTAGGACTCTCATGGGCACATTCCATTTAAACTGTGAGAAGACAGGAGCTCAGACTGTAGAGCTAAACTGCATGGCATTGAATTGTTCTCATGCTAGCTTTGTGACCTTGAACAAACTATGTAGGGAAACTGAGGCTCACAGTTTATCTGAAATGTGGAAAAATAACAAGCTGTCTAATTCATAGGATGGTTATGAGAATAAAATAAAAGAATACCTGTGAAGTATTTAGAAAAGTTCCTGGCTTACAGAAAGTATTCAATACATGCTAGCTACTGTGTTTGTTATTGTTCATTACTGTTGTTGTTTTTACTGCCAGAAATAGTAGTAGTAGCAGTAGTAGTAGTAGTAATACAGTGGTAGTAGTAGTAGTAGTAGTAGTAGTAGTAGTAGTAGTAGTAGTAGTTGTTGTTGTAGTAGTAGTAGTAGTAGTAGTAGTAGTAGTGGTGGTGGTGGTGGTGGTGGTGGTGGTGGTTGTTGGAGGAGGAGAAGGAGGAGGAGGAAGAGGAGGAGTATAGCTGTGTCACAGACTGAAAATGAGTGGGGTGGCAATGCCCTATAGTGCAAAATTTCAGCTTTTGAGTCTGAAAGGCCTGGGTTTGATTACTGCTTTGGCTATTTACCAGCTGTGTGACTTAAAACTTAACCTAGTTGTTCTTTCATGAGTAAAGTGAATAAAATAATATACAAATGATTACCTTTCAGTATTATTGCGAAGACCACGTTGAAATCACATATATAAAAATACTTGGTAGGCTGAAATACTATATGTTATGTGTATATATTGCTATTTGCTAACTCTCTTAAAAAGAACCAAAAAGAGTTGGCAAATAGCAATATACACACATAAAATATTGTATTTATATGATTTATTCTTAAAGAACCAAAGAGAGTTGAAAATGACATATAAAAATGACAAAGCATTGATATTGTCAAAATTGGTATAATAGAGAAGATAAACCCAGAGTAGAAAGCTTTGAATTATTATTATATCATTTATCAAGTATTTTCTTTCTTTTTTTTTTTAAATTGTACTTTAGGTTCTGGGATACATGTGCAGATCATGCAGGATTGTTGCATAGGTACACACATGGCAATGTGGTTTGCTACCTCCATCCCACCAAAACCTACATCTAGCATTTCTCCCCATGTTATCCCTTCCCGACCTCCCCACCGCCACCCTGCTGTCCCTCCCTTGGCCACCCCCAACAGACCCCAGTGTGTGATGCTCCCCTCCCTGTGTCCATGTGTTCTCATTGTTCATCACCCGCCTGTGAGTGAGAACACGTGGTGTTTGATTTTCTGTTCTTGTGTCAGTTTGATGAGAATGATGATTTCCAGATTCATCCATGTCCCTACAAAAGGTTGGTTCCAGGTCTTTGCTATTGTAAACAGTGCCGCAATGAATATATGTGTGCATGTGTCTTTAAAATAGAATGATTTATAATCCTTCGGGTATATACCCAGTAATGGGATTGCTGGGTCAAATGGAATTTCTATTTCTAGGTCCTTGAGGAAGCGCCACACTGTCTTCCACAATGGTTGAACTAGTTTACACTCCCACCAACAGTGTAAAAGTGTTCCTATCTCTCCACATTCTCTTTAGCATCTGTTGTCTCCAGATTTTTTAATGAACGCCATTCTAACTGGCATGAGGTGGTATCTCATTGTGGTTTTGATTTACATTTCTCTAATAATCAGTGATGATGAGGATTTTTTCATATGTTTTTTGGCCTCATATATGTCTTCTTTAAAAAAGTGTTCATATCCTTTACCCACTTTTGAATGAGTTTGTTTGTTATTTTCTTGTAAATCTGTTTTAGTTTATTGTAGATTCTGGATATTAGCCCTTTGTCAGATGGGTAGATTGCAAAAATTTTTTCCCATTCTGTTGGTTGCCAGTTCACTCTAATGATTGTTTCTTTCGCTGTACAGAAGCTCTGGAGTTTTATTAGGTTGCATTTGTCTATTTTGGCTTTTGTTGCAAATGCTTTTGGTGTTTTAGTCATGAAGTCCTTGCCTATGCCTATGTCCTGAATGGTTTTGCCTAGGTTTTCTTCTAGGGATTTTATGGTGTTAGGTCTTATGTTTAAGTCTTTAATCCATCTGGAGTTAATTTAATGTAAGGTGTCAGGAAGGGGTCCAGTTTCTGCTTTCTGCACACTGCTAGTCAGTTTTCCCAGCACCATTTATTAAACAAGGAATCCTTTCCCCGTTGCTTGTTTTTGTCAGATTTGTCAAAGATCAGATGGTTGTAGATATGTGGCGTTGACTCTGAGACCTCTGTTCTGTTCCATTGGTCTATATCTCTGTTTTGGTACCAGTGCTGTTTTGATTACTGTAGCCTTGTAATAGGTTTGAAATCACGTAGTGTGATGCCTCCAGCTTTGTTCTTTTTGCTTAGGATTGTCTTGGCTATGTGGGCTCTCTTTTGATTCCATATGAGGTTTAAGGTGTTTTTTTTTTTCCAGTTCTGTGAAGAAGGTCATTGGTAGCTTGATGGGGATAGCATTGAATCTATAAATTACTTTGGGAAGTATGGCTATTTTCATGATATTGATTCTTCCTAACCATGAGCATGGACTGTTTCTCCATCTGTTTGTGTTCTCTTTTATTTCGTTGAGCAGTGGTTTATAGTTCTCCTTGAAGAGGTCGTTTACATCCTTTGTTAGTTGTATTCCTATGCATTTTATTCTCTTTGTAGCAATTGTGGATGGGAGTTTGCTCATGATTTGGCTCTCTGTTAGTCAGTTATTGGTGTATAGAAATGCTTGTGATTTCTGCACATTGATTTTGTATCCTGAGTCTTTGCTGAAATTGCTTATCAGTTTAAGGAGATTTTGGGCTGAGATGATAGGTTCTTCTAAGTAACAGTCATGTTGTCAGCAAATAGACAATTTGACTTCCTCTTTTCCTAATTGAATACCCTTTATTTTTTTTTTCTTGCCTAATTGCTCTGGCTAGAACTTCCAATAATATATTGAATAAGGGTGGTGAAAGAGGGCATCTTTGTCTAGTGCTGAATTTCAAAGGGAATGCTTCCAGTTTTTGCCCATTCAGTATGATATTGGCTATAGGTTTGCTGTAAAAATAGCTTTTATTGTTTTGAGATATGTTCCTCTGACACTTAGTTTATTGAGAGTTTTTAGCATAAAGGGCTGTTAAATTTTGTCGAAGGTGTTCTCTGCATCTATTGAGATAATCATGTGTTTTTTGTCTTTGGTTCTGTCTTTGTGATGGATTACGTTTATAGACTTGCATATGTTGAACCAGCCTTGCATCCCTGGAATGAAGCCTACTTGATTGTGATGGATAAACTTTTTGATATGCTGTTGCAATCAGTTTGCCAGCATTTCATTGAAGATTTTTGCACCTGTGTTCATCATGGATATTGGCCTGAAGTTTTCTGTTTTTGTTGAGTTTCTGCTGAGTTTTGGTATCAGGATGATGTTGGTCTCATACAATGTTTTGGGAAGGTTTCTCTCTTTTTGTATTTTCTGGAATAGTTTCAGAAGGAATGGTACCAGCTCCCTTTTGTATGTCTGGTAGAATTCAACTGTCAACCCGTCTGGACCTGGAGTGTTTTTGGTTTGCAGACTGTTAATTGCTGCCTCAACTTCAGCCCTTGTTGTTCCTCTATTCAAGGTTTCAACTTCTTCCTAGTTTAGGCTTGGGAGGGTGCAAGTGTCCAGAAATTTATCCATTTCTTCCATGTTTACTGGTTTATGTGCATAAAGTTGTTTGTAGTAATCTCTGATTGTAGTTTGTATTTCTGAGGAATCAGTGGTGATATCCCCTTTATCAATTTTTACTGCATCTATTTGATTCTTCTCCCTTTTTTATTAATCTGGCTAGTGGTCTATTTCGTTGATCTTTTCAAAAAATCAGCTCCTGGATTTATTGATTTTTTGAAGTGTTTTTTGTGCCTCTATCTCCTTCAGTTCTTCTCTGATCTTACTTACTTGTTTTCTGCTACCTTTTGAGTTTTTTTGATCTTGCTCCTCTAGCTCTTTCAATTTTGATGATAGGGTCTTGATTTTAGATCTTTCCTCACTTCTCATGTGGGCATTTACTGGTATAAATTTCCCTCTAGACACTGCTTTAAATGTGTCCCAGAGATTCTGGTATGTTGTGTCTTCGTTCTCATTGGTTTCAAAGAACATCTTTATTTCTGCCTTATTTCATTGCTTTTCCAGTCAACATTCAGTAGCCAGTTGTTCAGTTTCCATGAAGCTGTGTGGTACTGAGTTAGTTTCTTAGTTCTGAGTTTTAATTTGATTGCCCTGTGGTCTCAGAGACTGTTTTTTATGATTTCCATTCTTTTGCATTTGCCGAGGAGTGATTTAATTCTAATTATGTGGTCAATTTTTGAGTAGGTGCAATGCGGTGCTGAGAAGAATGTGTATTCTGTGGATTTTGGGTGGAGATTTCTGTAGATGTCTATTAGGCCTGCTTGGTCCAGATGTGAGTTCAAGCCCTGAATATCCCTGTGAATTTTCTGTCTCGTTGTTCTGTCTAGTATTGACAGTGGAGTGTTAAAGTCTCCCACTATTATTGTGTGGGAGTCTGAGTCACCTGGGTGCTCCTGTATTGGGTGTGTATATATTAAGAATCCTTAGCTCTTCTTGTTGCATTGATCCTTTTACCATTATGTAAAGCCCTTCTTTATCTCTTTTGATCTTTGTTGGTTTAAAGTCCATTTTATCAGAGACTAGGATTGTAACTCCTGCTTTTTTTTGATCTCATTTTCTTGGTAAATCTTCCTGCATCCCTTTATTTTGAGCCTACATGTGTCCTTGCACATGAGATTGCTTTCCTGAGTACAACACACTGATGGGTCTTGACTTTTTATCCAATTTGCCAGTCTGTGGCTTTTGATTGGGGTATTTAGCCCATTTACATTTAAGGTTAATATTGTTATGTATGAATTTGATCCTGCCATTTTGATGCTATCTGGATGTTTTGCCTGTTAGTTGACACATTTTTTTCATTTTGTCAATGGTGTTTACCATTTGGTAAGTTTTTGGTGTGGCTGGTACTGGTCGTTCATTTCCTTGTTTAGTGCTTCTTTCAGGAACTCTTGTAAGGCAGGCCTGGTGGTGACGAAATCTCTGAGCAATTGCTTATCTTTAAAGGATTTTATTTCTCCTTTGCTTATGAAGCTTAGTTTGACTGGATATGAAATTCTAGGTTGAAGGTTCTTTTCTTTAAGGATGTTGAATATTGGCCCCCACTCTGGCTTGTAGGGATTCTGCAGAGAGATCTGCTGTGAGTCTGATGGGCTCCCCTTTGTGGGTAACCCGACCTTTCTCTCTGGCTGCCCTTAGCATTTTTTCCTTAATTTCAACCCTGGTGAATCTGACGATTATGTGCCTTGGGGTTGCTCTTCTTGAGGAATATCTTTGTGGTGTTCTCTGTATTTCCTGGACTTGAATGGTGTCCTGGCTTGCTAGGTTGGGGAAGTTCTCCTGGATAATATCCTGAAGAGTGTTTTCCAGCTTGGATTCATTCTTTCTGTTACATTCAGGTACACTTATCAAATGTAGATTAGGTCTTTTCACATAATCCCAATTTTCTTGGAGGCTTTGTTCATTTCTTTTTACTCTTTTTTCTCTATTCTTGCCTTCTCGTTTTATTTCATTGAGTTGATCTTCAGTCTCTGATATCCTTTCTTTTCCTTGGTGGATTTGGCTATTGAAACGAGTATATGCTTCGCGAAGTTCTTGTGCTGTGTTTTTCAGCTCCATCAAGTTGTTTATATTCTTCTCCAAGCTGTTTATTCTAGTTAGCATCTCATCTAACCTTTTTTTTTTCTAGGTTCTTAGTTTCTTTGCCTTGGGTTAGCACATGTTCTTTTAGTTCTGAGAAGTTTTTATTACTTATCTTCTGAAGCCTGTTACTGTGAATTCATCAGATTCATTCTCCATCCATCTTTGATCCCTAGCTGGTGAGGAATTGTGATCCTTTGGAGGAGGAGAGGCATTCTGGTTTTTGGTGTTTTCATCCTTTTTGCACTGGTTTCTTCCCATCTTAGTGGCTTTATTTACTTATGGTCTTTGTAGTTGGTTACTTTCAGATGGGGTCTCTGAGTGGACATCCTGTTTGTTGATAATGAAGTTATTTCTTTCTGTTTCTTAGTTTTCCTTCTAACAGTCAGGCCCCTCTGCTGCAGGACTGCTGGAGGTCCACTCTTGACCCTGCTTGCCTGGGGTTCACCTGCAAGAGCTGTAGAACAATAAGGGTTGCTGCTTGTTCCTTCTTCTGTTAGCTTCATTCCAGAAAGGTACCTGCCAGATGTCAACCTGAGCTCTCCTTTATGAGGTGTCTCTTTGGGTATACTGCGGTTGGGGAGCTGCTTGAGGAGACAGTCTGTCCCTTATAGGAGCTCAAATGAGGTGTTTTCCATGTAGAGCTGCTGTTCAAGTATTTTAAGTCTGCTGCAGTGGAACTCATAACCACCTCTTTTCCCAGGTTCTCTGTCCTGGGAAGGTCAGCTTTATTTATAAGTTCCTGTCGTGCTGCTGCCTTTTTTCATAGATGCCCCGCCCTTCACAGAGTAATCTAGTCACAGTCTGCTAGCAGAGGTGTTGCGGAGCTGCTGCAGGCTCTGCCCAGCTGCTGTGTGAACTGCCTCAGTAGTGGCAGACTGCCTCACTAGTGGTGGTCACCCTCACCCCCACTGAGCTGGACTGTCCTGGTTCCAGCTGCACTTGCTGTGAAAGTCTCAATCTAGATTGTTTCAGATTGCTTGTTTTGCGGGAGTGGTATCCTCTGAGCCAGATTGCCTGGCTCCCTGTCTCTGCCCCCTCCCTTTCAGTTGGATGGGTGGCTCTGTCTCCCCGGCATTTCAGGCACCAGTTGAAACTGCCACCCAGATTTGTGTGAGTTTCTGTGCAGCAACCCGGCACCAGCTGAAACCGCCATGCTGAACACTTGCACTGCTTTTCAGCCTGGGAATCTCCTGGTCTGTGGACAGTAAAAATTTGTTTGCACTCACCCTCTGTGTTGTTCTTGCTGGGAACTGCACTCTGAAGCTGTTACTATTTGGCCATCCCTCCCTTATTGAGTATTTTCTTTGTGCTACAGTATACAGTGTATAAATCTTGCCTCATTTGTTCCTTCCAACAACTCTTTTGGTCTAAGGCAGGAACTTGATTGAATTCACGGTTTGAGCTACTACTATAGCTTCAATGTAAAGACTTCACAGAAAACAAAACAAAACAAAACATAAAACAAAAACCTGAAGTTCAGAGAGGCTAACTTGCCTGTGGTCACAAAGCCAGTAAGCTACTAAGCTGCATAGCCAGTACTGGAATTTGCCCTGATTTCAAAGCCTCTTAACTGAACTCGAAAGATGGCAGTGGGAGATGAAAAGATTTTGAGAAGAATACTGTAAGAGATGAGTGGAAGGTAGACATTATTGAAGATACTCTAAATAAGTGTTGTTTCTTCTTCTATTTTTGACCTTAGTAAAAGTGTTCTTGAGGAAAATCTAAATCTAGGAAATAACCTGAGGGAGCCAAGGAAGGTAATGTAAGCCCAATGAGAGCAAAGACTATTTCTTCTTTACCACTGTATTCCCTGTGATTAGAACAGTGTCTAGCATATAGCAGGCCCTCACCAAATAATTATTATTTTTATGTATAAAGTACATTAAAATATATATGACAAAAAGAGACCTAGTCATATTTTTAGATTCTTTTTCCTTAGAGTTCTTTTTTTTTCCTTTTCTTCAACTTTTATTTTAAATTCAGGGGTGCATGTGCAGGATGTGTAGATTTGTAACATGGGTAAATGTGTGTCACAGTTGTTCGCAGCACAGATCATCCCATCACCTAGATATTAATCCCAGCATCCAGCATCTATTAGCTATTCTTCCTGATGCTCTGACAACTCTAGTGGAGTTGTTTGTTTCTTGCAAATTTAAGTTCCTTGTAGAGTCTGGATATTAGACCTTTGTCAGATGGATAGTTTGCAAAAATTTTCTCCCACTATGTAGGTTGTCTGTTCACTCTGTTGATTGTTTCTTTTGCTGTGCACAAGCTCTTTAGTTTAATTAGCTCTCATCTGTCAATTTTTGCTTTTGTTACAATTGCTTTTGGAATTTTCATCATGAAATCTTTGCCCATGCCTATGTCCTGAATGGTATTGCCTAGATTTTCTTCTAGGGTTTTTTATAGTTTTGGGTTTTACATTTAAGTCTTTAGTCAATCCTGAGTTATTATTTGTATATGGTGTATGGAAGGGGTCCACTTTCAGTTTTCTACATAAGGCTAGCCAAATTCTCCCACACCATTTATTAAATAGGGAATCCTTTCCCCATTGCTTGTTTTTCTCAGGTTTGTTGAAAATCAGATGCTTGTGGGTGTGCAGTCTTATTTCTGAGTTCTCTATTATGTTCCATTGGTCCATGTGTCTGTTCTTGTACTGGTACCACGCTGTTTTGGTTCTGTAACCTTGTAGTATAGTTTGAAGTTGAGTAGCATGAAACCTTCAGCTTTATTTTTTTGCTTAGGATTGTCTTGGCTATTTAGGCTCTTTTTTGATTCTATGTAAGTTTTAAAATAGTTGCTTTTTTTCTAATTTTGTGAAGAATGTCAATGGTAGTTCAATAACAGTAGTGTTGAATCTATAAATTACTTTATGCAGTATGGCCATTTTTAAGATATTGATTCTTCCTATCCATGAATGTGGAATGTTTCTCTGTTTCTTTGTGTCCTCTCTGATTTCCCTGAGCAGTGGTTTGTAGTACTTCTTGAAGAGGTCCTTCACTTCTCTTGTTAGCCATATTCCTAGGTGTTTTATTCTTTTTGTAGCAATTGTGAATGGGAATTAATTCATGATTTTGCTCTCTGCTAGCCTGTTGTTGGTGTATAGGAATACTAGCAATTTTTGCATATTGATTTTATATTCTAACAATTTGCTGAAGTTGTTTATCAGCTTAAGGAGCTTTTGGGCTGAGATGATGGGGTTTTCTAGATTAGGATCATGTCATCTTCAAACAAAGATAATTTGACTTCTTCTCTTCCTCTCTGAAAACCCTTTATTTCCTTCTCTTGCCTGATTGCCCTGGCCAGAACTTCCAATACTATGTTGAATAGGAGTGGTAAGAGAGAGTATCCTTGTCTTGTGCCAGTTTTCAAGGGGGAATGCTTCCAGCTTTTGCTCATTCAGTATGATATTGGCTGTGGATATGTCACAAATGGCTCTTATTATTTTGAGATATGTTTCTTTAATATCTGGTTTATTGAGAGATTTTAATTGAAGGGATATTGAATTTTATCAAAGGCCTTTTCTGCATCTATTGAGATAATCGTGGTTTTTGTCTTTAGTTCTGTATATGTGATGAATCACATTTATTGATTGTGTATGTTGAACCAACCTTGTGACCTGGGGATGAAGCTGACTTGATCATGGTGGATAAACTTTTTGATGCACTGCTGGATTTGGTTTGCCAGTATTTTATTGAGGATTTTTGCATCGACGTTTGCCAAGGATATTTGCCCAACATTTTCTTTTTTTGTTGTTGTTATATTTCTGCAAGGATTTGGTATCACAATGATGCTGGCCACATAAAATGAGTTTGGGAGGAGTCCTTCCTTTTCAATTGTTTGTAATAGTTTCAGTAGAAATGGTACCAGCTCTTCTTTGTACCTCTGATGGAATTCAGTGTGGACCTGTCTGGTCCTGGGCTTTTTTTGGTTGGTAGACTATTTGTTAGTGCCTCAGTTTCAGAACTCATTATTGGTCTATTCAGGGATTCATTTTTTTCCTGGTGCAGTCTTGGGAGGGTGTTTGTGTCCAGAAATTTATCCATTTTCTCTAGATTATCTAGTTTATGTTCATAGAGGTGTTTATAGTATTCATTAATGGTTGTTTGTATTTCTGTGGGGTCAGTGGTGATATCCCCCTTATTTCTGATTGTGTTGGTTTTATTCTTTTTGTTTTTATTCTTTATTAGTCTAGCTAGCAGTTTAAATTTTTTTTAATTAAAAAAATTTTATTTTTTTCAGAAACCCAGCTCCTGTATTTGTTGAGTTTTTCAAGGGTTTTTCATGTCTCTGTCTCCTTCAGTTCAGCTCTGATCTTTGTTATTTCTTGTCTTCTGCTAGATTTGGGATTTATTTGCTCTTGGTTCTCTACTTCTTTTAGTTGAGATAGAAGGTTGCTAACTTGAGATCTTTCTAGATTTCTGATGTGGGCATTTAGTGGTAAAAATTTCTCTCTTAACACTGCTTTAGCTGTATCCCAGAGATTCTGGTATGTTGCCTCTTTGTTCTCATTAGTTTCAAAGAACTTCTTAACTGCCTTAATTTCATTATTTACTCAAGAGTCATTCAGGAGCACTTTGTTCAATTTATACCTAGTTGTGTGGTTTTGAGTGAATTTCTTAATCTTGAGTACTAATTTGATTGTCCTGTGGTCTGAGAGACTGTTATAATTTCAATTCTTTTGCATTTGTTGAGGAGTGTTTTACTGCCAATTATGTGATCAATTTTAGAGTAACTGCCATGTGGTGATGAGAGGAATGTATATTATGTTGTTTTGAGGTGGAGAGTTCTGTAGATATCAGGTCCACTTGATCTAGAGCTGAGTTTAGGTCCTAAATATCTTTGCCAATTTTCTGTCTCGATGATCTGTCTAATATTGCTAGTGGGGTGTTAAAGTCTCCCACTATTATTTTTTGAGAGTCTAAGCCTCTTTGGAGGTCTCTAAAAGCTCACTTTATGAATCTGGGTACTCCTGTATTGAGTGTATGTATATTTAAGATAGTTAGCTCTTCTTGCTGAATTGAACCCTTTACCATTATGTAATGCCCTTTTTTGTCTTTTTTGATCTTTGTTGGTTTAAAGTCCATTTTGTCAGAAAATAGGATTGTAACCTCTGCTTTTTTCTGTTTTCCATTTGCTTGGTAAATTTTCCTTCATCCCTTTATTTTGAGCCTATGTGTGTCTTTGCACATGAGATGCATCTTTTGAAGGCAACAATACCAATGGGTCTTGGCTATTCAGCCAGCTTGCCAATCTGTGTGTCTTTTAATTGGGGCATTTAGCCATTTACATTTAAGTTTAGCATGTGTGAGTTCGTTAGTTATGTGTGAATTTGATCCTGTCATCTTGATGATAGCTGGTTATTTTGTAGACTTGTTTATGTGGTTGCTTCATAGTGTCACTGGTTTATGTACTTCAGTGTGTTTTGTAGTGACTGGTAACAGTTTTTCCTTTCCATATTTAGTGCTTCCTTCAGGAGCTTTTGCAAGGCAGGCCCAGTGGTAATGAATTCCAGCTTTTTCTTGTCTGAAAAGGATCTTATTTCTCTTTCACTTATAAAGCTTAGTTTGGCCAGATATAATTTTCTGGGTTGGAATTTCTTTTCTTTAAGTATGTTGAATATTGTCCTACAATCTCTTCTGGCTTGTAGGATTTCTGCTGAGAGATCCACTATTAGTCTGATGGTTTTCCCTTTGTCAATGACATCACCTTTCTCTCTGGTTGCCCTTAAAGTTTTTTCTTTCATTTCAATCTTGGAGAATCTGATGATTATGTGTCTTCGGATTGATCTTCTCATGGAGTATCTCACTGCAGTTCTCTGAACTTCCTGAATTTGAATGTTGGCCTGTCTTGCTAGGTTGAGAACATTTTCCTGGATGATTTCCTGAAGTAGATTTTCCAACTTGGTTCCATTCTCTCTGTCTCTTTTAGGTTCCCCAATCAATCATAGCGTCAGTCTCTTTACATAATCCCATATTTCATGGAGGTTTCATTCATTCCTTTTCATTCTTTTTTCTCTATTCTTGTCTGCCTCTCTTATTTCAGAAAGATGGTCTTGAAGTTCTGAGATTCTTTCCTCCACTTGGTATATTCTGCTACTGCTACTTGTGATCGCATTGTGAAGTTCTCGTGTTGTGTTTTTCAGCTCCATCAGTTTGGCTATGTTCCTCTCTAAACTGACTATTCTGGCTCTCAGCTCCTGTATTGTTTTATCATGATTCTTTGCTTCTTTGCATTGGGTTGCAACATGCTCCTTTAGCTCAACAAAGTTTATTATTATCCACCTTCTGAAGCCCAATTTTGTCTATTCAGCCAGCTCAGCCTCAGCACAGTTCTGTGCCCTTGCTGGAGAGGTGTTGCAGTCATTTGGAGGAGAAGAGGCACTCTGGCTTTTTGAGTTTTCAGCATTTTTGTGTTGATTCTTTCTCATCTTTGTGGGCTTATCTACATTTGATCTTTGCGGTTATTGACCTTCGAATTACGTATTTGTGGGTCTTTTTTGTTGATACTGTTGTTGTTTTCTGTTTGTTTTTCTTTCAACAGTCAGGCCACTGTACTGTAGGACTGCTGTGGTTTGCTGGTGGTCCAGTCCAGACCCTAGTTGCCTCAGTTTCTCCAGTACCTGGAGTTATCACCAGTGAAGGCCATGAAACAGCAAAGATGACAGCTAGCTCCTTCCTCTGGAAGCTCTGTCTCAGGCATATAGTGACCTGATGCCAGCCCACATGTACCTGTAGGAGGGAGCTAGAGACCCCATTGTGAGGTCTTAGGAACAGAATCAGAGACCCACCCAATGAAGCAGTCTGGCTGCTTTTTCTTGGAGCAGGTGTGCTGCATTTGGAGGGGACACTTCCTTGTCCAGACCACCTGTATTCTTCACAGCCAGCAGGCTGAAGTGGCTGAGCTAACCAAACCTCAGAGATGGGGGCCATTCCTTTTCCCAGGAACTCTGTCCCAGGGAGAGATCAGAGCTCTATCTGTAGAACTCTGGCTGCAGTGGCTGAAGCCCCCACAGAGAGATCCTGTCCGGTGAGGAGGAATGGATCAGGGTCCCACTTAAAGAAATACTCTGGTACTGATCTGTCAAGGCAGCTGTGCTGCATTGTGAGGGGTGAGGGAGCTAGGGGAGAGATAGCAGGGGGTGGGAGGACTGGGGAGGGATAACATTAGGAGAACTATCTAATGTAGATGATGGGGGGATGAATGCAGCAAACCACCAAGGCAGGTGTATACCTATGTAACAAACCTGCACGTTCTGTACATGTACCCCAGAACTTAACGTATAATAAAAAAAATAAAGATTTTATATGTACCCCAGAACTTAAAGCATAATAAAAAATAAATAAATAAAAGATTTTATAGAAGCAATTAGTGCAGATTTGGATTTTTGCAAAAGATTTCTCTCGCTGATGTATGGAGAATGGAGAATCAAGAAGTGAAACTAGAAGATTAGTTGGATGTTCTTTCTTTCCAGGTAAAGAAGATGATGACATTGGATTAATGTGGTAGCGGTGAAGGGGAAATGATGTAAAGGGGTTCAAGGCATATCTTGAACATAGAGCTGATAGAACAAGCTTTCTGGTATTTTCTGGTATATTGGTATCCAGTTATATAATCTATCTACTAACATGAGAAAAATTGGTGGGGGGGAAGCTTTTGAGACTGGAGGAGATGTAGAAATCAAGACTTTAGTTTTGACAAAGTTTACTTCTGAGAATTTTAATAAAATGAGGAGAAAAGAGTATCTATTTGTTTATTTTTACAAATTGGAATGCATTGATCTTTTGTGAGAGCAGTTTCAGAGGCATGGTGGGATAAAACAGTTTAAGATGGGAGATATTGGAGTTTAAATGCCTGAGGATAATCTATAGAGTAGAGATTGCTGATGCAGAAGAGAGATACAAAAAGGAAAAGTCTTTGAAAGGGGATGGGAGAAGAAATGGGATATAGAGCACAAATGGAAGGTTTGGCCTTGGAGAGGGAGAGAAGCAGTTCATCCACTGTAACAGGAGGAAAAAAGAGGAGGAATGTGTGTTGATGGATATCACCTGATGAATTTGGTGGTGGGAAGTGGAGTGTGCCCACCTCTGATGATACCTTTCTCAATGAAGTATGGGGCAAGATCATCACGGCAGAAAGCAGAAGAGAGTGATGAGAGTCTTGAAGAGAGAAAATAGTTGTCCTGGAAAGTAAGCTTGATAAAGTAGTAGATGTCAAACAAGCAGCATTTAGTACCTATTTGAGGTCTGTAATTATGAGTTTGAGTACAACCTGTCACCGAGATTGTGTAATTTCTTCTAGCAATATTCAGCTGCTCAGGTGCAAATTCAGAGCAGGCAAATGACTGAATTTATCCAGGGTCAAGGACTTGCCAGCCTAGTTTACTGACTAGGAGAGAGAGGCAAGAAAGTTGAAGAAGTGATTACAACGGCAAACCACTGAAAATCCTGAATAAGGAGGGAAGAGATTGACAGATAGTGACAAAGTGGCAGGCTTAATAGACTGGAGTCTTGATGAAGTTTATTTACTCATTTAACAAAGAACTTGAGGATCTAATATATAAATTATAAACGTTATTAAAATTAAATATATAACTGTAAATATAAAAGACTGATAGACCAGAAAAGACAAATTATAATACATGGTATTGACTGGGGATAAGGGAAAGTTAGAAAAGGTAAAGGGATCATTAGGGACATGTTTTTGGCACAGCTTAAAAAAGAACTTCTAAATTTCTCAATGTATTTCATATCTGACTACAAAATTCTTCATCTTGCATTTTTAGTAGGGTTCTAGCTTAAGTACTCCCAACAGAAAGTAGCTTTACTGTTAAACAAATTCACCATTCTTGTCTTTGACCTTTAACCTCTGGCCTCCATGGAAGTAGTCCAGGAAATTAATCTTAGAATTAATTGCTTAAACTTTCCAAATATCCTATTGAGTTACTGCCAGTCCGTAAATATCTTAAGAAATAAATAAGATATAGTGCTTAAAATGTATATGAAAATGTTAGAGAATATTATATTGCTATAATCATAGAAGCAGCTTTCATTTTATATGATTTATTATTAACAACAAAGTTCATACTTGATTTTAGAAAGCACTCTCAAGTATAAAAGTATGTTCTCATTTCACTTAACAAATGTTCATAAACTTCTGCTGTGTGCTAGGCTAAATGCTAGAGATACAGTAGAAAATAAAACAATAAAGGTCCCTCCCCTCAGGAATCTTACACTCCTGTGCAGAGACCTTATGATTGTGTAGAGAAGGTATCATTACCTTCTTTTACAGATGACAAAAGTGAAGCTCAGATTACCCAAGTCGAACTAGAAGCTAGGTCTTCAGATCCTCAGTTTGGTCTGTCTTCTGTAATGCACTGTTTCATGATAATACCTACCTTTAGTGATCACTATTTTGGATAAATTTGAAGGATTTTGACCACATATTTTCCCCATGTACTGGTCAGTATCCCTATTTACTGGTTCCCATGTACCAGTATGAGATCTGTGATTATGAGTTTAAGTACAACCTGTCACCGAAAATGTGTGATTTCTTCTAGCAACATTCAGCTGCTCAGGTGCAAATTCAGAGCAGGTAAATGACTAAATTTATCCGGGGTCAAGGACTTGCTAGGCTAGTTTAATGGTAGAATATTGGTAATTTGATAGGAATAGCATTGACTCTGTAGAGAGCATGGAATGCTTTTTTGTTTGCTTGTGTCATCTCTGAATGCCTTTAGTAGTGTTTTATAGGTCTCCTCCTAGAGATGTTTCACCTCCTTGGTTAGCTGTAGTCCTAGGTATTTGCATGTGTGTGTGTGTGTGTGTGTGTGTGTGTGCCTGTGTATGTGTGTGTGTGTGTGTGTATTGTAAATGGGATTGCATTCTTGATTTGGCTTTCAGCTTGGACATTATTAGTGTCTGAATTCATTCCAGTTGTGTGTGGGGAGGGGGACTATCTTGAGAAGGCTCTCCACCATTATTTACATCATTAGAATATATATTGTACTTTGTGATTTACATCATGCTGCAATAGGTAAGGAGGGTGAAAGGAAGACAAACTTCACAACAAAATACCTGTTCCCCTGTCCCATGATTCATGTCTCCATTACTCATTCTGTCCTAGAAGCTCATTCTGCCTCCCCACCTCATTATCACTTAGGTAATAATCTACTCCATTATCTGCTGATCTCCTTTCCCACCATCAAATCTACTGCCAATTTAGGCAAAATTACCCTTGTCTTTCTCTCCTAATTTCTCAAGCTCACCCTTTGTTAGATATATGCCTTGTCTGTGCATCTCAGGTAGCTCAGCAGTATTTGAGGAAATCTAGGTCTATAGCTGACCTCACAAATTCCACCTGTGCAAACAATGCTCCTTAGTCCTATCAATCTAATCTTCAGAAATCTTTGTCATATACTTTTCTATTTTTACTGCCAGCACTATAAGTCAGGCCCCTTGCAACGCATATACCATCAACTCCCTTTCTCTCCCTCACTTCTTTTTATTCACTTGGCAAAATCAAATTCACAATCCTAATAACATTCTGCCTTCTTGATGCTTGTACCCATACAATAAAAGTGGCTGGAAAAAAACACATAACTACACTGCCTGATCTCACTTTATGTATGTATGTTTGCATGCATGCATGCATGTATGTATGTATTTTAGATTCAGGGGTGCATGTGCAGGTTTGTTATGTAGGTATATTGCAGGATGTTGAGATCTGGGGAATGATTCATCCCATCACTCAGGTAGTGAGCATAGTACTCAATAGTTTTACAACCCCTGAGCTCCTTTCTCCCTCCCCTATTCAGTAGTCCCCAGTGTCTGTTTTGGCCATCTTTATGTCAGTGTGTACCAATGTTTCACTGCCACTCCAAGTGAGAAAATGTGGTATTTGTTTTTCTGTTCCTGCATTAGTTTGCTTAGGATAATGGCCTTCAGCTGCATCCATGTTATTGCAAAAGGCATGATTTCACTCTTTTTTATGGCTGCATAGTATTCAATGGTGTATAGGTACCACATTTTTCTTTACCCAATCCACTGTTGATAGGCATCTTGAGTGATTTCATGTCTTTGCTATTGTGAATAGTGCTGCAATGAATATATCTGTGCATGTGTCTTTTTGGTAAAATGATTTATTTTCCTTTGGATATATATCCAGTAACAAGATTGCTGGGTTGAATGGTAATTCTATTTTGAGTTCTTTGAGAAGTCTCCTAACTGCATTTCACAGGAGCTGAACTGATTTGCATTCTCACCAACACTATGTAAGTGTTTCCTTTTCTCTGTAATCTCACCAATATGTTTGTTTGCTTACTTTATAATAAAAGCTATTCTGACTGGTGCAAGATGATATCTTATTGTGGATTTGATTTGTGCTTTTCTGATGATTACTGATGATGAGCATTTTTTCATGTTTATTGGACATTTGTCTTCTTTTGAGAAGTGTCTGTTCATGTCCTTTGCCCACTCTTTAATGGAGTTACTTGGTTTTTTGTTTTTTTTTTTTCTTGTTGATTTAAGTTCCTTATAGATTCTAGCTATTAGTTTTTTGTTGGATGCATAGTTTGCAAATATTTACTCCCATTCTGTAGGTTGTCTGTTTACTCTGTTGATAGTTTCTTTTACTGTGTGGAAGCTCTTTTGTTTAATTAAGTCCCATGTGTCTATTTTTGACTTGTTGCTTTTGCTGTTGGGATCTTCATCATAAATGCCTTGCATAGGCCAATGTCTAGAAGAGTATTTCCTAGGTTTTCTTCTAGGATTTTATAGTGGGATATCTTACATTTAAGTCTTTAAGCCATCTTGATTTAATTTTTGTATATGGTGAAAGGTAGGGGGTCCAGTTTCATTCTTCTGCATATGGTTAGCCAGTTGTCTTGGAACCATTATTGAATAGAGTATCCTTTCTCTATTGTTTACTTTTGTAAATTTTGTCAAAGATCAGTTGGTTGTAGGTGTGCAGCTTCATTTCAGGGATCTCTATTCTGTTCCATTGGCCTGTGTGTCTGTTTTTGTACCATGCCGTTTTGGTTACTGTAGCTTTGTAGTATAGTTTTAAGTCATGTAATGTGATGCCTCTAGCTTTATTCTTTTTGCTTAGGATTGCCTTGGCTATTCAAGCTGTTTTTTGGTTCCATATGAAGCTTTGAATAGTTTTTTTCTAATTCTGTAGAAAATGATACTGGTAATTTGATAGGAATAGCATTGACTCTGTAGATTGCTTTGTGCACTGTGGACATTTTAACAATATTGATTCTTCTAGCCCATGAGCATGGAAAGCTTTTTCATTTGCTTGTGTCATCTCTGAATTCGTTTAGTAGTGTTCTGTAGGTCTCCTCATAGAGATGTTTCACTTCCTTGTTTTGCTGTACTCCTAGGTATTTGTGTGTTTTTGCATATGTTTGTGTCTGTGTGTGTATGTATTGTAAATGGGATTGCATTCTTGATTTGGCTCTCAGCTTGAACATTATTAGTGTATAGAAATGCTACTGATCTTTGTGCATTGATTTTGTGTCCTCAGACTTTGCCGAGGTCTTATAAGTTTTAGGAGTCTTTTGGCAGAATCTTTAGGGTTTTCTAGGTATTGAGTCATATTGTTAGCAACGAGAGATAATTTGACTTACTCTTTTCCTATTGGGATGCCTTTTCTTTCTCTCACTTTAAATTCATGACCGTAGAACTCAAGTTAAACCCTTATGTAGCCTTTCTAGTTCATGTATTCTCTTCCTTTTTAAGATTTTGTCATACTTTCTTCTCAGATTCTCAATTATACTGCCCACATGCTCACTCTCAACTTTGCTTCCTAGTACTAAAGAGTTTACAAAGTACTTTTGCATGCCTTTTCTGATTTTATCTCTCCCTTTTCTGCCCTCAGAAATTGCTAGTTTAAGCAGTATTCTTCTTTAGAGCAAATAACTCTTGGTTCTTCCATTGGTTCTAGTATCTAGTTTGCCTGTCCTAACCATTTAAGCTGCACAGATCAACCTGTGCTTGCATTTCTCATTCTGTAAAAGAAGGATCCTCACACCTGCCATTTTCACTCACAGGAACATTGTGTAAGCATTTGTCTTTACTCTGATTCTTTTTAAGTCTTTGAGTACAAAGAAACTGATTTTCAATCCACATCCACAGTACTACAAAAGATAACCTCCCCAGACTGGAGATTCAGTGATTATTTTTTGACTCCAAAATGTCTGATCTGCAGTTTGATAATCAAGAAAAATCCATTTGTATTGTGGCTTAAACTAGTTTCTAGTCTAAATATTACTGTGCCCTATTTTAGTATTTCTTCATGTATTAAATCAAAGTTTCAGAGCAAATAAAATAAGGATCAGCTTTAATTTTCTAAAAGTATTTCTTTAGAAAGGACTCCTTTTAGGCTGAACAGGTCCTTGGTAGATTTTAAATGAATTGACTGATACAAATTCAGTTTATATTTCAAGAATGTCGATTTGTGAAATGTGAGCTACACTTGTACAGACAGCCTCCAATTTTCACCACAGTAGTATTCCTAGGAACTGCCATAAAACAGATTATATTTTCCTACAGGAACAATATTACAATTAGGGGTCATGTTCCTGACCAAAGACATAGGTAGCATCAAATAAATCATAAATATAATCAACAAGGTGACCTAAAAGCAAAGATATAGGAACTAGAAATCTCTAATCATTTTAAGTAGTTAAAAATTACACTTCATATCTTACAAAATTGACACAAATGTACCATATGCAACCATTACACAAATGACGCTAATGCATTAGATAGTGTGCATAACCCCTTTAAAATGCAACCCAGTTTTACAGTAAATTTTACCGAAAATAACCTGCTAGTCACGAGAGATCTATTTTTAGTAATAAATTCTTTCTTTTTGCTATCTTGTAATACAAACATTCTTGTGGGATTGGAGGCAGTGTATGGTCTAAATGATCTAGCTTCGTTTCCCAAACTTGGCAGTACATCAGTCACCTGAGGAGCTTTAAAGATGCAGGTTTCTGGGCCTGAACCCCAGAAATTGCCATTGAATAGGTGTGGGGGAGGGCCAGGAATATGTATTTTTAAAAGTTCCCTAGGTGATTCTGATGCACAACCAAGTTTAGAATCCTAGGTATGGATATGTCAGTATCTATTTATCTTTCCCATCCCTTTTTTCAGCAAGCTCATACATTCAGAATCATTCCATTGACCATAACATTTGTGCAGGTAGTAGGTGTAATATGTGTTTTCAAGGTGTTTCTTTCATTGAAAAACATTTTAAAAAGTAAAAACTGTCTTGAAATTTGAAAAACATTTTAGTAAGTGAGGATGGACGCCATATTCCTCTACTCACCCCCTCCTATATGTAGCTTTGAATAGGCTTAGGTATTAAATTATGTCTTAGGAAGTGACAGTTTTTTGACAGCCATCAGAATCCTTCACAGTTGATTGGGAAGCAATATGAATTGCTAGGTCATTAATCACTAGCCTTTTAAAATATATATATATATTTCATTTTGTATATTTAAGGTATACAGCATAATGTTATGGGATACATATACATAGTAAAAAGGTAATTACAATAAAACAAATAAATGTATCAATCAACTCACATAGTTACCTATTTTTTTGTTTCTGTGGCAAGAGCAGCTAAAATTTACTTATTTAGCATGAATCCCAAGTACAGTGCAATTTTGTTACCTATAGTCCTCATGTTGTACATTAGATCTCTAGACTTGTTCATCCTACATATCTGCTATTTTTTATCCTCTGACCTACATCTCTCCATTTCCTCCCCCAGGCCCTCACCAATAGTAATAGCTGTTGTGTTCTCTATCTTCATATATTTGAATTTTTAAGATTCTGCATATAAGTGATGCCATGTGATATGGTTTGGCTGTGTCCCCACTCAAATTTCATCTTGAATTTTAGCTACCATAATTCCCACATATCATGGGAGGAACCTGGTGAATGGTAATGGAATCATGGTGGGGATATTTTCTTTGCTGTTCTCCTTATAGCAAGTGAGTTCTCACGAGATCTGATAGTTTTATAAAGGGGAGTTCCCTTGCACAAGCCATCTCTTGCCTGCTGCCATGTAAAATGTGTCTTGTTTCCCCTTCACCATCTGCCATGATTGTGAGGCCTCCCCAGCCATGTGAAACTGAGTCCATTAAATCTCTTTCCTATATAAATTACCCATTCTCAGATATGTCTTTATTAGCAGAATGAAAACAGACTAATACAGTAAATTGGTACCAAGGTAGTGGGGCACTACTGTAAAGATACCTGAAAATGTGGAAGCATCTTTGGAACTGTGTATCAGGCAGAGGTTGGAACAGTTTAGAGGGTTCAGAAGAAGATAGGAAAATGTGGGAAAGTTTGGAACTTCCTAGAGACTTGTTAAATGGCTTTGATCAAAATGCTGATAGCGATATGGACAAAAAAGTTCAGGCTGAAGTGGCCTCAGATGGAGATGAGGAACTTGTTGGGAACTGGAGCAAAGGTGACTCTTGCTATATTTCAGCACAGAGATGGATGGCATATTGCCCCTGCCTCAGAGATGTGTGGAACTTTGAACTTCAGAGAGATGATTTAGGGCATCTGGCAGAAGAAATTTCTAAGCAGTAAAGCATTCAAGAGGTGACTTGGGTACTGTTAAAATCATTCAGTTGTATGTATTCACAATGATATGGTTTGGAATTGGAACTTAACGTTTAAAAGGGAAGCAGAGCATAAAAGTTTGGAAAATTTACAGCTGGGTGATGACATAGAAAGGAAAAACCCATTTTCTGAGGAGAAATTCAAGCTGGCTGCAGAATTTATGTAAGTAATGAGGAGCCAAATGTTAATCACCAAGACAGTGGGGAAAATGTCCCCAGGCCATGTCAGACGTTTTCACAGGTAGCCCCTGCCATCACAGGCCCAAGGAATAGGAGGGAAAAATGGTTTCATGGGCCTGGGCCCAGACCCCTCCCTGCTGTGTATGCAGTCTAGGGACTTGGTGCCCTGTGTCCCAGCCACTTCAACTGTGGCTAAAAGAGACCGAGGTACAACTCAGCCTGTGGCTTCAGAGGGTGCAAGCCCCAATTTTTGGCAGCTTCCATGTGATATTGAGCCTTTAAAAACACAAAAGTCAAGAATTGAGGTTTGGAAACCTCTGCCTAGATTTCAGAGGATGTATGGCAATGCCTGGATGTCCAGGCAGAAATTTGCTGCAGGGGTGAGGTCTTCATAGAGAACCTTGGCTAGGGCAGTGCAGAAAGGAAATGTGGGATGTGAGCCTCCATACAGAATCCCCACTAGGGTACTGCCTAGTAGAGCTGTGAGGAGAGGGCCACCATCCTCCAGACCCCAGAATTGTAGATCCACTGACAGCTTGTACTGTGTACCTAGAAAACCCACAGACACTCAACAACCTGGTAAAGCAGCTAGGAGCGGGGCTGTACCCTGCAAAGCCACAGGGATGGAGCTGTCTGAGGCCATGGGAGCCCATCTCTTGCATGACCTAGACATGAGATGTAGAATCAGAAGAGATCATTTTGGAGCTTTAAGATTTAACTGCCCTGCTGGATTTTGGACTTGTATGAGGCCTGAAGCCCCTTTGTTTTGGCCATTTCTCCCATTTGGAATGGGTATATTTACCCAATGCCTGTACCCCCATTGTATCTGGGAAGTAACTAACTTACTTTTGATTTTACAGACTCATAGGTAGAAGGAACTTGCCATGTCTCGGATGAGACTTTGGACTGTGGACTTCTGAGTTAATGGTGAAATGAGTTAAGACTTTGCAGGACTGTTGGGGAACCATAATTGGTTTTGAAATGTAAGGACATGAGATTTGGGAAGGGCCAAGGGTGAAATGATATGGTTTGGCTATGCTCCCATCCAAATCTCATCTTGAATTATAGCTCCCATAATTCTCACATGTCATAGGAGGAACCCTGTAGGAAGTATTTGAATCAAGGGGCGGGTCTTTTCCATGCTGTTTTCAGGATAGTGAGTTTTCATAAGATGTGATGGTTTTATAAATAGAGTTCCCCTGCACATGCCCTCTCATGCCTGCTGCCATGTAAGACACGTCTTGCTTCCCCTTTACCTTCCACCATGATTTTGAGACCTCCCCAGCCATGTGGAACAGTGAGTCAATTAAACCCCTTTCATTTGTAAATTACTCAGCCTTGAGTATGTCTTTATTAGCAGCATGAGAACAGACTAATATATCATACAAATATTTTTCTATGTCTGCCTTATTTCACTTAGCATAATGTCCTCCAGGCTCATTCATGTTGTGGCAAATTGCAAGATCTCATTTCTTTTTAGGCCAAATAATATTTCATTCTGTGTGTGTACGTGTGTGTGTGTATGTGTGTGTTTGTGGGGGGGTGTGTATAGCGTAGTGTAGTGTAGTGTAACACACACTACAAATTCTTTATCCATTTGTCCATTGATGGACATTTAAGTTGTTTACATATTTTGGCAATTGTGAACAATGCTGCAATGAACATGAGAGTGCAGATATCTTTATGAGGTGGTGATTTCATTCTTTTGGGAATATGCCCAGAGAGGGTCATATGGTAGTTCTATTTTTTCTTTTTTTAAAAAAAATTATACTTTAAGTTCTGGGGTACATGTGCTGAACGTGCAGGTTTGATACATAGATATGCATGTGCCATGGTGGTTTGCTGCACCCATCAACCTGTCATCTACATTAGGTATTTCTTCTAATGCTATCCCTCTCCTACCCTCCCACCTCCCAACAGGCCCTGGTGTGTGCTGTTTCCCTCCATGTGCCCATGTGTTCTCACTGTTCAACTCCGATTTATGAGTGAGAACATGCAGTGTTTGGTTTTCTGTTCTTGTGTTAGTATGCTGAGAATGATGGTTTCCAGCTTCATCCATGTTTCTGCAAAGGACATGAACTCATCCTTTTTTATGGCTGCATAGTAATCCATGGTGTATATGTCTCATATTTTCTTTATCCAGTCTATCATTGATGACCATTTGGGTTGGTTCCAAGTCATTGCTATTGTGAACAGTGCCTCAATAATAGACGTGTACATGTGTCTCTATAGTAGAATGATTTATAATCCTTTGGGTATATATCCAGTAATGGGATTGCTGGGTCAAATGGTATTTCTAGTTCTAGATCCTTGAGGCATCGCCATATTGTCTTCCGCAATGGTTGAACTAATTTACACTCCCACCAACAGTGTAAAAGCATTTCTATTTCTCCACATCCTCTCCAGCATCTGTTGTTTCCTGGCTTTTAAATAATCACCATTTTAACTGGCATGAAATGGTATCTTATTGTGGTTTTGATTTGCATTTCTCTAATGACCAGTGATGATGAGCATTTTTTGATGTTTGTTGGTTGCATAAATATCTTCTTTTGAGAAATGTCTCTTCATATTCTTTGCCCACTTTTTGATGAGGTTGTTTGTTTTGCTCTTGCAAATTTGTTTAAGTTGTTTGTAGATTCTGGATATTAGCCCTTTGTCAGATGATAGATTGCAAAAGTTGTTTTTTTTCCCCCATTCTGTAGGTTGCCTGTTCACCCTGATGATAGTTTATTTTGCTATGCAGAAGCTCTTTAGTTTAATTAGATCCTATTCGTGTATTTTGGCTTTTGTTGCCATTGCTCTTGGTGTTTTGGTCATGAAGTCTTTGCCCATACCTATGTCCTGAATGGTATTGCCTAGGTTTTCTTCTAGAGCTTTTATGGTTTTAGCTCTTATGTTTAAGTCTTTAATCCATCTGGAGTTAATTTTTGTATATGGTGTAAGGAAAGGATCCAGTTTCAGCTTTCTGTATATGGCTAGCCAATTTTCCCAATACCATTTGTTAAATAGGAAATCCTTTCCCCATTTCTTGTTTTTCTCAAGTTTGTCAAAGATCAGATGGTTGTAGATGTGTGTCATTAGTTCTGAGGCTTCTGTTCTGTTCCATTGGTCTATATATCTATTTTGGTACCAGTACTGTGCTGTTTTGATTACTGTAGCCTTGTACTATAGTTTGAAGTCAGGTAACGTGATGCCTCTAGCTTTGTTCTTCCTTAGGATTGTCTTGGATATGCGGGCTCTTTTTTTGGTTCCATATGAAATTTAAAGTAGTTTTTTCCAATTCTGTGAATAAAGTCAATGGTAGCTTGATAGGGATAGCATTGAATCTATAAATTAATTTGGGCAGTAGGGCCATTTTCATGATATTGATTCTTCCTAATCATGAGCATGTAATGTTTCTCCATCTGTTTGTGTCCTCTTGTATTTCCTTGAGCAGTGATTTGTAGTTCTCTTTGAAGAGGTCCTTCCCATCACTTGTTAATTGTATTCCTAGTTATTCTATTCTCTTTGTAGCAATTGTGAGTGGGGGTTCACTCATGATTCAGCTTTCTGTTAGTCTATTATTGGTGTATAGGAATGCTTGTGATTTTTGCACATTGATTTTGTATCCTGAGACTTTCCTGAAATTGGTTATCAGCTTAAGGAGATTTTGGGCTGAGACTATGAGGTTTTCTAAATATACAATCATGTCTTCTGTAAATAGAGATAATTTGACTTCCTTTTTTCCTAATTGAATACCCTTTATTTCTTTTCCTTGCCTGATTGTCCTGGCCAGAACTTCCAATACTATGTTGAATAGAAGTCGTGAGGGAGGACGTCGTTGTCTTGTGCCAGCTTTTGAAGGGAATGCTTCCAGTTTTTGCCCATTCAGTATGATATTGGCTGTGGGTTTGTCATAAATAGCTCTTATTATTTTGAGATATATTCCATCAATACCTAGTTTATTGAGAGTTTTTAGCATGAAGACATGTTGAATTTTGTCAAAGACCTTTTCTGCATCTATTGAGATAATTTGGTGGTTTTTGTCATTGGTTCTGTTTATGTGATGGATTATATTTATTGATTTGCATATGTTGAACCAGCCTTGCATCCCAGGGATGAAGCCAACTTGATCGTGATTTTCACATTAATGTTCATCAGGAATATTGGCCTAAAAATTTTCTTTTTTTCTTGTGTCTCTGCCATGTTTTGGCATCAGGATGATGCTGGCTTCATAAAATGAGTTAGAGAGGTTTTCCTCTTTTTCTAGTGTTTGGAATAGTTTCAGAAGGAATGGGACCAGCTTCTCTTTATACATTTGTTAGGTTCATTTAGTCAAAAGTACAATTTAAATCCAGTATTTTCTTATGAATTTTCTGTCTGGTTGGTCTACCCATTGAAGAAAGTGAGATACTGAAGTTCCTTACCTTTTTTTTTTTTTTTTAAGATGGAGTCACCCTGTCACCCAAGCTGGAGTGCAATGGTGCAATCTCAGCTCACTACAACCTCTGCCTCCTGGGTTCAAATGATTCTCTTGCCTCAGCTTCCCGAATAGATGGGATTACAGGCACCTGCCACCATGCTTAGCTAATTTTAGTATTTTTAGTAGAGATGGGGTTTCACTATGTTAGCCAGGATGGCCTCAAACTCCTGGCCTTGTGATCTGCCCACTTTGGCCTCCCAAAGTGCTGGAATTAAGGCTGAGTCACTGCACCTGGCTTGTAGTTCCTATACTTTTATGTCCATTCATATTTACTTTATGTATTTAGGTGCTCTAACATTAGATGAATATATATTTATAATTGTTATGTTTTCTTGATGATTTGACTCCTTTATTGTTAAATAATGACCTTCTGTGTTTCTTGTAAAAATTTTTGACTTTAAGTCTATTTTGTCAGATATAAGCATAGCCACTCTGCTCTCTTTCGATTGCCATTTGTTTGAAATAGCTTCTTCCTTCCCTTTGCTTTCAGTCTACGTCCTTAAAGCTTAAGTGGGTACCCTGTAGACAACATACAGTTGGACCTTTTTATTTAAAATCTATTTAACTACTCTATGTCTTTTGATTGGAGAATTTAATTCATTTACATTCAATGTTATTAGTAATTGGTAAAAGCCACTGCCATTTTGTTATTTATTTTCTGGTTGTTTTTTTAGCTTCTTTGTTCCTTTTTTTCTCTGTTGTCTATCTTTGTGATTTGTCTACCTTTCTGTAGTGCTGAGCTTTGAGCCCTCTTTATCATTTGTATATCTGCTGTAGGTTTTTGTTTTATGTTTACTATGATGCTTACATAAAGCATCCTATAATTATAATCTACTATTTTAAGCTTATATCAACTTCTATCATCAGAAACTAGACTTTTACCCCCCTTTTCCACAATTTATAATTTCGTTGTTATAATTTACATCTTTTTATATTAGGTTTTTTTAACAACTTATTATACTTTTAGATATTAATCATCTTTTTCCTCTTTCTTTTATTTCAATTTTTATTTTAGATTCAGGTGGTACATGTGTAGGTTTGTTGACTGTGGATATTGTTTAATGCTGAGGTTTGGGGTGTGAATGATTCTACCACTCACGTACTGAGCATAGCACCTAATAGTTAATTTTTCAATCCTTGCCCTCCACCCAATTTCCTTCTCTAGTAGTTCCCAGTTTCTACTGTTGGAATCTTTATGTCTATGAGTTGTTGACTGTTTTGACTTATAACCTTCATACTAGAGATATGTATGATTTACACATCATTACAACAGTATTGGAATATTCTGGATTTGAGTGTGTATTTACCTCTACCAGTAGGTTTTATATTTTCATATATATTCATAATAGTAATTATCTTCTTCTTGTTTCTACTTGAAGAACTTCCTTAAGCATTTCTAGTAGGGCAGGTCCAGTAGTGATGAATTCCTCAAGCTTTTTCTTGTCTGGGAAAAACTATGTCTCCTTCATTACTGAAGGACAGACTTTCTGGGTATGGTATTCTTGGCTGACAGTTTGTCTTTTTCTTTCAGGACTTTGACTATATCATTTCATTCTCTTACAGCCTACAAGGTTTCTGCTGAGAAATCCATTGATATTCTAATGGATATTCCTTTGTATGTGACTTGACATTTTTCTGTTGCTGGTTTAGTTCTCTCTTTGACTTTTGACAGTTTTATGATAGTGTACCTTAGAGAGAGCTTTTGGATTGTAGCTCTTTGTGTACTTTTGATTTTCATGAATCTTGATGTTCATATCTCACTCAAGACTTGGAAAGTTGTCAGCAATTATTTCATTAAATAATATTTCTGTCCCTTTCTCTGTCTCTTCTCCTTTGAAATTCCCATAATGTGAAAGTTTGTTGGATTAATGATGCTCCTTAAGTCCCATAGACTGTTTTCACTCTTTTTTATTCTTTTTCTTTTTACTGAATCATTTAAAAAAAAAAATCTTCGAGTTAACAGATTCTTTCTTCTGTTTGATCTAGTCTGCTATTGATTGAACTTTTCAGCTCCAGAATTTACCTTTGGTTCTTTTTAGTGATATATTTTTAATGATAATCTATCTCTTTGTTAAATTTATCACTCAGATTATAAATTATTTCTCAATTTCACTGAATTGTTTCTGTATCTTCTCTTGTATCTTGCCAAATTTCCTTAAGATTAATATTTTGAACTCATTTTTAGGTAATTTGTAAATTTACATTTCTTTGAGGTTAATTATTGGAGAGTTATTCCATTTCTCTGGTAGCGACATGCTTCCTCGCTTTTTCATGTTTTTTTGTGTGTCCCTGCATTGATATCTGTGCATCAAGTGGTGCAGTCACCTCTTCCAAACTTTACAGAGTGGCTTTTGTATGGGAAGACATTCACCTGAAGATGGGCCTGAGGGTGACAATTGAGCAGGCTGTGGTGACTCTGGTTCCACATGGGCACAATGCTGTAGTCTTTGTGCAACTTATTTAGTTGTAATCAATGTCTGTGATGACTGCAGGTGCTTCAGTAGTCTAGACTACTGGAGTTTGTGGCAGTGATGGTGGCTGCATAGGTCATTAGGGAAAGGGCTTTATGGATCCTCCTGGTCTTACTTTTCCCACAGTGGGGTATCTTAGTTACGGGTATCTGTCTTGGTGTCAGATCTGACATTGCCCATAGGCAGCCACAGTGGTAGTGGGATCCAGGGCACAGGTGCTCGGAGCAGCTGTGAAGGTGATCTCCTGGGATCAGAGTCTTGTGAAACTATGGCGGCACCCAAAAGTTGAGGCAGAGGTTCACTCTGCAAGGCATTAATGACTGCAGTTTTCCCACTAACCAGGGACTGTTGCTCTATGGCACATTCCAGAAGCTTGGGTCCAGGGGGCTTTGATACAGCTGTGGTTCTGATCAGCTGATTCCAAGCTGGTTCCAAGCTGATTCTGAATAGGGGAATAGGGTCACAGAGGCAAGGTGTTTCTTTCCCTTTCCCTCCCTGTATAGACAGTCATCCTGGGTTTGTGTGCTCTATAGGTTTTCTGGTCCTGCTTCTTTGATGTCCTCTGGTGCTCTCCTTTAGTTATTTCTGTCAAAAATGTAGTCATTTATTTATTGTTTTGTGGGTGTTTTTGTGTGTGGTAGATAAAAGAGTACTGGGAACTTCTGTTTGACCATCTTGCTAATGTCATTCTTTTTTCCTCTCAATCACTAGTCTTTTTAAAAAACACTGCATGTGTCACCTATTAGAGACACTTGTATAAAGTTTTTCTTCCCTTAGTAGATTGAAAGCTCCATGAAACCAAAGACCAGGTCTTACATATCCCCTATTCTTGCTCATAAATCCAAATATATAGAAGGAACTCAATAAATATTTATTTATTGAACAGTGAATAATAGCACTTCTGCCAACTGGTAAGATAGGCATGAGATGGTATTTCCTGACTACTGCTTGTTCACTTTTGAGAAAATTCTTCCCTGCATAGGCTGCATTCATAGTTCTGGATATGTGAATGTAAATTTTAGCGTTGTTAGGGGGACTTAGATCATGTTATACACCTACCACTTTTTTAAATGGGAAAACTGAGGTTTTGTTTTAGGTTACCATGCCAGGTTTTTCTCCATTTCATATTTTTCTTCTTTTTATCCATTTAGCACATTTGAGTACCTGCTATGTATAAGCCCCCAAAAGCTAATGGTCCATTTTCTTTATAAAGTAGGAGGCAAGGTCATTTTCTGAAAAGGATAGAGCTGGAGAATAGTGCTCTGAAGGATTGGGAAGAGTGGAGAAATTTTTTTAAAGACATGGCAGAAAGTGAAAAAGAAAAACACAGCAAGATTGGTGAGCAGATTTCAGGAATCTGCTGCAAGTGATTTTGATTTTATGTATTGAAACAAATTTGCCTGTCTTGTTATTTTGCCCCATAGCTTGGCTACTGGACACAGACACAGAGAAAGTGAATAGTAGGAATGATCAGTGGTTAGAATTTGGCCTAGATGAATACAAAAACGTCATTATCATTGTCAATATCAATAAAAATAGCATCATAATAGTGATTTAAGAGATTTTGTGATTTTGGTAAGAGTGTAACAGCAGTGATACACTGTGGAACCTAAGCTGGTTAGTGAGGGAAGTGAAGAAAGTTTTGATTAATAGGGAGAAAGTAGAGGAGGAAGGATCAGTGAACTGGAGGTCTTGATGACCTGAAAGAATAGTGATAGTGGGAATAGTTGAACGAGCAACCTGGAAGATTGTCATCAGAGAATTTCATGTTTGAATTAGTGATTTTGGAGATGGAGTAGGAAAGGATGATGGAAACTTCCAAAGTGTATGCAGTGGGTGGCTCACATGGAATGGAAGGATGAGGTCATTGAAGATGAGGAAGTTAAGGCACTGAAAGGTCAGCATATTCGGTATGCTATACCATACTTTCATGAATTTATCTTCCTTTTAAATGGTAATAAAAATACATCCTACACTCAGGCAATTTTACTCTATTCAAACAATCATTTAGAAGCAAAGTTATTGGGGTGAGGTGAATATATTCTATAGTTTGAATCAATTCATGAGATCTAATAATGTTCAGTAACTGTTTCCTCCATGATCAGTTTTACTATGAAATTTATTGTCTGAATCAAGCTTTTTCTTAAGTGGAGGATGGGATCTTTTTTAGTGTTCACAAGAGACACCTTTAAATGTCAGCTCTAGGACAGCTATTCTAGGCTATTCAAAGTCTATTCTCCAAGGAATTTGAAGAGCTCTCAGAGTGGATATATTAAATTAGCTGTTGCAGTAAGAAAGATACGGAATTTTCAATCTCTGCTTCTGCTATCCCTTTTGTCTTTGGACATGATCAGATTCTCTCTTCTAAAAAGCATTTCCTGGAACCCTGCTGCCCTGTCAAGCTACCTGTCAACTCTGTTCTTCCTTTCCTAGCTATAAATATTTACTTTTTATTTATTGAAAACAGCTAATTTTTATTGAACAATATTTTAGGAAAAGCTATAATTCTACCATTATAATACATAGCTTTTGTTATTTAGGGGTATACTTTTCTCTGTTACATATGTACTTCTTTTTTTCAGTTTGAACCACAAACTGTTAAGTCTTATGAGGGTAGAAGATCTATTTTGTCTGCCACTATATATCTAGTATATATGCCTATCACATTGGAGGGACTCCATAATCAAATGTCAAATGAATGAATGGTGTAAATTTTAAATTTGTATTTTGATTTTTTTCTATTTAACATATTAAGCATTTCCCTTTTTCTTCATAGTCTTTATTATAGTAAAAAAGTATTTTATTGTTTTAATAGATCATAAATCACTATTTTTTTGTAGTTGGTAATTTCAAGTAGTTTACAATCTTTGACTATTACCAACAACCATGCATTAATGTATTTGCTTGCTGTTGTTCTTTCGTGGAACATTTTTTTTAAAAGTTAAATTCTAGTGTGGAATTACTGGGCAAAAGTGAGCATTTTCATTTTGGTGAGCTTGTTGAGAGAATTGACTACCTTTTGCCTTCATGTCTTGACTCCTTCCTAAGTGCCTTGGGGTTTGGTTCCTGCCTCTACCACTTCAAAGAAATACTTCTTCCAATGGCTTCCTATTTGCCAAATCAGCCTGTTTGTTTTATGTTTTGAGAAACTTCTTGACTTGTCTTGTAACATTTAATACTAATTTACCACTACCTTCTTGAAACCCTACTCTCTTGGCTTCATGACATGTCATTATTTTGGTTCTCTTGCTGCCTCCCTGACTTCAGAGGTTCTTCCTTGAACCTCTGAAGTATAACCTTTCCCAAGGTTCTGTCCTATCCCCTCCACTATTATCTCTGTTTTATTTATTTATTTTTTTGAAACAGAGTCTTACTTTGTTGACCAAGCTGCAGTGTAGTGGTGTGACCTTGGCTTACCGAAGCACTTACCTCCAGGCTCAAGCTATCATCCCACCTCAGCCTCCTGAGTAGCTGGGACCACAGGCACACGCCACCATGGCCAGCTAATTTTTTAAAAGATTTTTGTAGAGGTGAGGTCTCACTATGTTGCTCAGGCCAGTCTCAAGCTCCCAGGCTCAAGCAATCTGCCCTCCTCAGCCTCCCAAGGTGCTGGGATTATAGTCATGAGCCTCTGTGCCTGGCTTCCCACTGTATTTTAATAACTCCCAAATTACTATCTCTAGCCCTGACATCTTTCTTAAGCTTCATTGGCATTGCTTGTATTCATCATGTCTAAAAGCGAATTAATTTCCACCCTCCAAATCAGTTCCCTGTAACTATTTCGTTTCTGATAATGCTGTTCCCATTCCTAAAGTCTGGACATCATGGAGACATTTCGATCCTTTCTCTTCCTTTGCTCCACCTATTCCATTAGTTGCCCTCCTATATGAATTCTAATTTTTCACTGTCCCTTACTTTGTTTTCAATTTTTTTTCTGAATTGATTCATTCATTTATTTAACAAATATTTATTGAGAACTACCATGAACCAGGTACTATTTATGGTACCAAGGATGTAGCAGTGAACATAACATAAAAATTCTAGCTCTCTTGGAGCTGATAGTCTAGTGGAGGAAGACACACAAGCAGATAAGTAAAATACATAGAATGTCAGATGATAAAAAGTTAAATGGAGAAAAATCAGGGAATTTGGAAAGACATGGTCAGAACAGGATGTGTATGTATATGTGCACATTTTTAAATTGGGTAATTTAGGGAAGCTAACTGAGAAGGTGATATTTGAGCAAAGATTTGGAGGCAGTCAGGAAAGAGCCAGGCAGATATGGGAGAGGTTGAGGGAGCATTCCAGGCAGAAGAAGTAACAATGTAAAGGCCCTAAGATGGGGGAGAACATGCATGTTCCAGAAATAGCAACATGGCCAGTGTGACTGAAGCAGAGTGAGTAAAAGGAACAGTAATAGAGGTAAGGTCAGAGAGGTAAGGGGAGAGGATCAGATCATGTAGGGCCTTATAGGTCATTGTAAAGACTTTGGCTTTGTGTTATGAGTGAAATAGGAAGCCAATGGAGGGTTTTGAGCAAAGGAGTGACCTGATTTGACCTATTTTATTGGTAAGAAAACTTTAGCTACTGGGTTGAGACTAGACTGTAGCAGGGCAAGGGTAGAAGTGGGGAGTAAGTAAGGAGACTATTGCAGTAAGCTAGGTCAGAGTTGATGGCATAGACCAGAGTAGTGGTGGTGAAAGTGGTGAAAGATTGTTAAATTCTGAATTTACTCTTGATTGAATGTGGCATGTGAGAGGAAACAGTGATGTTAAGGATGATGACTTTGACATTTTGGCCTCAACTGGAAGAATATATATATATATATATATATATATATATATATATATATATATATATAGTGTGTGTGTGTTTGTGTGTGTGTGTTTAATTTCTAGTTTCTTGGACTCTCATAACATATATTTCATTCTGTTCTATACCTTAATTACTTTTCACCTGGGCTGTATCAATAATCATGATAAATGTTCAGTGGTGAATCTGATCGCCTCTTCCAGCCTCTCTCCTCACTCCAGTTCACGCTTTATAAAATGAGGTACTAATCATATCTTCAATGGTTTCCCATTGTACTTAATTCAGTAGGTGGACTCCCCTGTCTTGCATACAAGGCCCTCCATAATATGAGCCCAACCTATTTCTTTGCTATTCCCTTATATATTCCAAATAAAGTGGCTCACTGCTCCTTGGATTTCATGTTTATCAACATGTAACACGTTATAGATGATGCTTATTTGGAATCACATAATGGTTAAGAATATAGACTCTGTAGTTGGATACCCCAGATTTGAATCATAATTTCATTTCTCATTGTGTCTTCGGACAGTTTAATATCTATATCTTGTTTTCTATCTCTAAAACAGGGATAATATTAATATCAATCTACTTCATAAAGATAGAGGTGTTTTAAGGATTAAATGAGTTTATATTTAAAACATATAAACAGTGCCTGACCAACATGTTAAGTGCTCTAATGTCTCGGCTGTTGTTATTGTTACCATTTTTAATGTCTCTTTCTCTGTCCACTGTAATATCAGGTGCGTGAGGGCAGGGATTTTTATCTGCTTTGTTCACTGTTCTATCCCTATTGCCTATAACAGTGCCTGACATAAAATAATAATAAATGCTCAGTAAATATTTGTGAAATGAATAATTGCAGTCTCCTGAGCCCAAGATGTCTACTACTGCTGCCTCTTCCTCCTACTCTCTTCTCTTAAGAACCTGTCCCAAACTACAAGGCTTATCATAAGCACCATGTATTCCTTGGAACACTTTGTGATTTTCTGATCCTTCTCCCCAAGCTGAGTTTAATCTCTCATTTCTTTGAATTCCCGTAATAACTTACTTATGGTTTTCTTATATCTATTTCACTTCTTTGCCTTTCATCTTAGTCATTCGTATCTAATCTCGCTTACTAGATATTAAGTTCTTAATGTACGGTCTGTGTCTTAATCATTTTATATCCCTCGTGATGCTAGTATAATGCCTTGAACATGGTAGATGCTCAATAGACATTTGCTGATTGAATTGAATCTGTTCTACTATTTATATACTTAGTTGTATGCAAATTTTCAGATTTCTAAGTCATACTTCCAATCTATTAAATCTCTGTAAAATTTACTTCTAAGCTTGAACATTTATCCTAAATGTTCAAGCTTAGAAAATCTATACTTTTTTATCTGTAGTTGCAGAATAAATAAATTTGTCTTGAACAAATCTTGTTTTAACTGCCTAAGGACTTTAGGCCAGATTATGAAATTGTCCTGCATATATGATCATAAAGGGAAAGTTTTATCAAATATGGCAATATACAGCTAGAATTCAATGATCTAGTAACATCACCTAAGAACACAGATGAAAAAAGGCTTTGTGCAGATAAAGTATGTATCACAAGATCCATGCACTTAAGCTCATGCATGTTATATTAGGGTAAGCTTCTGAAATACTTATAATTTAGTTACTCATCATTATGCTTAAGTCATGATTATCAGATTTCCTAGCCAACAGCTGTGGAGAGGCCATTTAGAAATGTTTACAAGGCTTATGGAATAACAGGAGGGAGAGACAGCTGACTCTAAGGAAGGAGACAGAAAAAACAAAAAACAGGCCAAGAACTCATAGCATTGTGGGACTAATTGCCCTATATGGCTTAAATAAGTCTTGAGGGCATCAACATGTTATAACAGCTCAATAGTTGATGTTCATAATAATGACCCAAATTCATCAAAAAACAATTAAATTGTGATCATCTACCATATTCTACTTTTGAAGATAAGCAGTGAGTATAGGGTGTTTAGATATCCATCCAAAAGATTAAATTTAAAATGGTTTTGTGTATAAAGTAATAATCCCTGAACTAGCTGGACAACTTGACTGACTCATTCCTGAATTACAATCAAGGTTTTCCTTCATTCAATGTATACCTTTCTGTTCAAGCCCCTCTAACTAGAATTGAAATGCAATGGTAAGGCAACATGAGGCAGTAAATCTATAAAAATGAATTGTTCATTCACACTACATTTATAAAATAGGATATACGATTATAGAACAGATGTTGACTGATTGAAATGCTGTATCCTCAATCATGTTAGTGTTTATTTGATAAGGAATGCCATTTGTTTAGCTTTGCTCATTTATTCAGTGACTGTGGCCTGGAATTTTATTAGATGCTGTATAGCTGTATATCTCTGCTCACCAGAATGCTGAGAGAATCTTAGATTGAATGAGACTGTATAAGAAGTTGGAGCTTTTTAGCTTCGGGAGTGAAGATAGAAGACTTTAGTTTTGAAGGTTTTCTATTTTAAATGTCTTTGCTTTGTTTTATTTCATTTATATATGGGTGCCAGAACATAGAAGTGACTAATAGTCTGGCAGTATTCATTACTTGTTTAACTTTATTCTGAAAACTTTCATCTTCCTAAAAGTCTTTCAGTGACTACCCAGGGAGAGATTGAGAGCCAAGAAAATCTCCTGAAATGGAACCATTTATAACTGATGTGTTTCTGAATAATGGAGAAAACTTAAATTTAATTTTAAAAGTACTGCAATACTAAACAGCTCTTATATTTGAAATAAATTATTCAACTAATTTTTTGTTCTCCCTTGGAGCCAGTTAGCAAATATCTTTTGTGTTGCAGTGAGATTACAGCAAATGATTTCATGGAAACTTTTATCCAGATGTTGTATTTTATTTTATTAGCTGATAATATCTGAGCCTTTATTATATAGAAACTAGTACAATAAATATTTGAATGAATAGGTTTAGAAACCAGATAATTTGGAAGAATAATTTCAAAGCTTGAATGAACTATGACATTTAGAACCAGCATCTTAGATTGTCATGTAACATATTGTACAATACACATTATAGTGAAAAAGATTTTAAAATTTAATACTCTAAGAAAAATATTTTAGGAAGAATTTTTCTTTCTTTTAAAGAATAAAATAAATAGGTTTTTAGTCCCCTACATCCAAATATTTTTGTCTCCATTTTACCCTCTTGATAAAGGCAGAAAAGGGTTTTTAATTGTTGCAAATGCAGATTAAGAGTTGTTAACCTCTAAAAACTATAGAGCCAAATTAAAATCAGTTCAGAATGATGTGGTATGTTATATAAATGTAATATGTTATACAGCATTGCAATTTCCTTATAGTTGCTATAAATAACTTTTTAGAATTTATTAATTGATCTAAAAATGAAAGACCCAATGCATGTTGACATAAATAGCATTTTAATAAACAATAATTTCAACTGCTTCATCAAGAACATTCTTAAGTGAAATGTGAAATGCATATGGTCCTTCTTTTCTTTTCCTTCCCTTTTTCCTTCCTTCCTTCCTTCCTTCCTCCCTCCCTCCTTTCCTTCCTACCTTCCTTTCTCTCTTTCTCTCTCTCTTCCTTTTTCCTTTTCTTCTTCTTTTTTGACAGAGTCTTCCTCTTATTGCCCAGGCTGGAGTACAGTGGCATGATCTTGGCTCACTCCAACCTCTGCCTTCCAGGTTCCAGCAATTGTCCTGCTTCAGCCTCCCGAGTAGCTGGGATTACAGGTGCCCACTACCACACTTGGCTAATTATTGTATTTTTAATAGAGATGGGGTTTCACCGTGTTGGCCAGGCTGGTCTCGAACTCCTGACCTCAGGTGATCCACCCACATCAGCCTCCCAAAGTGTTGGGATTACAGGCATGAGCCACCGTGCCCAGAATGAAATGGCATTTCTTTCTCTGAAAATGCATAATGGTAAAGAATACAATGTGCACTAGTATAGTTTGGTGTCCCCACCTTAATCCATGAAAGGCACCAACAGTTTTTTCATCACTATTTTTTGAATAACAGCTTTATTATGATATAATCAACATACCATATACTTTACCCATTTAAAGTGCCTAATTCATTGGTTTTTTAGTACATTAACAGAGTTGTGCAACTATTATCATAATCAATTTTAGAGACACAAAAGGAAACCCTATACCTATAAGTAGTCACTCCCCATTTTTCCCAAACCCTCCCCTCTTCCATCTTCTCGGAATCATTTATCTACTTTCTATCTCTATATATTTGACCACCGTGGACATTTCGTTTAAATTGAATCATACAATATATAATCTTCTATGTCTGGCCTTTTCACTTAGCATAATATTTTCAAGGTTCATCCATATGGTAGCATGAATCAATATTTCAGTCTTTTTATGCTTGAATGGTATTCTATTATATGGTTATATTTCATTTATCCATTCATCAGTGGATGGACAT
Organism: Saimiri boliviensis; assembly: GCF_048565385.1. Lineage (NCBI taxonomy): Eukaryota > Metazoa > Chordata > Mammalia > Primates > Cebidae > Saimiri > Saimiri boliviensis. The sequence goes on from NC_133470.1 coordinate 58,741,051, forward strand.
TAGGTTGTTTCCATTTTTGCCTGTTATAAGTAATGCTGCTCTCAATATTTGTGTACATGCTTTTGTATAAACATTTTTTTCAATTCTCTTGAGTATATGCCTACAATGGGATTGCTGGGTCATATGGTAACTCTCTGTTGAACTTTTTGAGGAACTTCCAGACAGTTTTCCAAAGAGGCTGCACCATATTACATTTTCACAAGCAATATATGAGGGTTCCAATTACTCTTCATTCTTGCCAACACTTGTCTATTTTTTATTATATCCTTCCTAGGATATAATACTTTGAAGTGATATTTCAATTGTGGTTTGATTTGTATTTTCCTAAAGACTAATAATTTTTTCATGTGCTCGTTGGTTACTTATGTATCTCCTTTGGAGAAATGTATATTCAGATCCTTTGCCCATTTTTCAATTGAGTAGTTTTTTTTTTTTTAGTTGTAAGAGTTTTTTTATATATTTTGGATATGAGTCCCTTATAAGATAGTTAACTTGCAAATATTGTCTTCATTCTATGAGTTGTTTCTTCATTTAACTTGTGTGAAGAAAGTGAAAGAAAGGGAGTATTATCACTGTAACAGTATTAAGCCCTCCAGTCTATGAACGTGGGATGTCTTTTCATTTACTTAGATCTTCTTTACTTTCTTTCAATAATGTTTTGTAGCTTTCAGTATATGTTCTACCCATGTTTTGTTAAGTTTATTCCTAAACTTTTATGCTGTAAAGTTTAATGTCCAGTTTATCTATTTTTCCTTTTGTGGCTTCTCCTTTAGGTATTATTTTGAAGACATTATTACCTAACCCAAGGTCATAGGATTTATATCACTGTTTTCTTCTAAGAGTTTTGTAGTTCTAGCCTTTACATTTGGGTCTGTGATCTATTTTTTATTTTTTTATTTATTTTGGCAAGCCTGTAATGACAACTCGCACTGAGAAATGCATTGATGCAGTCAATATCTGAAGATGAACTATAAAAACGTAAGTGTAAAACAGTGTCTTAGGGTCCCTGAGAAATACACTCTAAGTTGTAGTTTAGAATATAAGCAGTTTGTTGGGGAATGTACTCTGATCAACCCTTCTGAGGAAGTGAAGGAAAGAGCAGCAGAAGGAGTTGAGCTGTTAGTACAAAGTCTTCACAGGAGCTCTGGGACTGGGCTGGCAAAATGAGAATAGTCTCACATTGAAGCAAGGAGGCCTTTGTACCCTACCCTCTTCACCAACTAATCAAGGGATTTGTACTACCCTGGGGAAAAGAGGGTCTTTTTGGACAAAGGCAATTTGTCCAAATCCTTTAGGGATTTGGCTGAGACTCAGTGCCTCCAAGTCTTGAAGCAAGGAACAAGATAACATACACCTCACAGTGGCACAGTGGCACAGTGTTAAGACTCAGTAGAGGAACTGTGTTGGGATACTATGAGGGAAAGAAAAGACAATATGTGGAAACATCTCTATGTCAGTGAAAACTTTCATAGAAGAGGTGATATTTGGACTGCCTTGCAATATAGAGGTGTATTTATCAGTTACTATAGAGAAATAGTATTCCACACACAGGGAGATACATAAGCAAAGCCTGACATTTTTTATTTATTATTATTTTTTTAGATAGAGTTTCCCTTGGTTGCCCAGGCTGGAGTGCAATGGCGTGTTCTCAACTCACTACAACTTTCGCCTCCCAGGCTCAAGCAATTCTTGTGCGTCAGCTTCTCAAGTAGCTGAGATTACAGGCATGCACCACCATGCCCGGCTAATTTTTGTATTTTTAGTAGAAGTAGGTTTTCACTATGTTGGCTAGGCTGGTCTCAAACTTTTGGCCTCAAGTGATCTGCCCACCTCAGCCTCCCGAAGTGCTGGGATTACAGGCTTTAGCCACTGCACCTTGCCGAAAGAAACATATGTTACTCAGAGTTGCTTAGAGTGTAGGGTCCAGGAGGAGAGATTGAAATGGAGGACAGTGAGGTGGTGACAGAGGTAAAACTGCAGAAGTGGCAGAGTCTAGATTATGGAGAGATAAATGGCATGCTCAGAAGTTTGTATTTTATTCTAACAGCAAGGCAGGGTTTTAAGCAAAGGACGATCTTGTATGATCCATGTTTTATTTAATTTTTATATGTGGTATGAGGAGTGGATTCAAGTTCATTCTTTTACATGTGGATATCCAGTTGCCCCAGCACCATTTGTTGAAGACTGTTTTTCCCCTATTGAATTCTCTTGGCACTCTTGTCAAAAATCAGTTGATTGTAAATGTAAGCATTTATTTCTAGACTTTCAATTCTACTCAATTAATCTATATGTTTGTCCTTATGCCAGCAGTACTACACTGTCTTGATGACTTTGTAGCTTTGTTGTAAATTTTGCAATCAAGAAGTGTGAGTCTTATAACTTTGTTCTTTATCAAGATTGGTTTTAGCTATTCTGTGCCCCTGAATTTCCATATGAATTTTGAGATCAGCCTGTCAATTTCTTTCTTTTTTTTTTTTTTTAAGATGGAATCTTGATCTGTCACCCAGGCTGGAGTGCTATGGTGCAATCTCAGCTCACTGCAACCTCCACCTCCCAGGTTCAAATGATTCTCCGACCTCAGCCTCCCAAGTAGCTGGGATTACAGGTGCATGCCACAACCATCAGCTAATTTTTCGTATTTTTTAGTAGAGACGAGGTTTCACCATGTTGGCCAGGCTGGTCTTGAATTCCTGACCTTGTGATCCACCTGACTCGGCCTCCCAAAGTGCTGGGATTACACGTGTGAGCCATGGTGCCCAGCCACTCAGCCTGTCAATTTCTACAAAGATTCTGGCTGAGATTTTGATAAGGTTGTGTTTAATTTGTAGATTGATTTAGGAAGTATTGCCATCTTAACAATATTAAGTCCTCCAGTCTATGAACGTGGGATGTCTTTTCATTTGCTTAGATCCTCTTTACTTTCAGTAATATTTTGTAATTTTCAGTATAAATTCTACACGTCTTTTGTCATATTTATTCTTAATGTTTTATTTTGTTTTGATGCTATTGTAAATAGGATTGTTTCTTAAATTTCATTTTTTAGTAGTTCATTGCAAAAATAGAATTAGAGCTAATTTTTAATATTGACCTTGTGTACTGCAAACTTGCTGAACTTGTTTATTAGCTTTAGTAGGGTCTTTGTGTGTGTGTGGATTCCTTAGACTGTGCTCTATATAATATTGTGTTATCTGCAAATTAAGATAGTTTTCTGGATGGCTTTCATTTCTTTTTATTGCCTAATTTCATAACTGTAACCTCTAGTAATAATGTGTTGAATAGAAGTGGTAAGAGCAGACATCATTTTCCTGTTAGGGGGAAAATATCCCGTCTTTTATCACTTAACATAATGCTAGCTGTGGCTCTTTTCTAGGTACCTTTTGATCTGGTTGAGGAAGTTTTCTTCTATTCCTAATTTGTTGAGTATTTTTGTCATGAAAGAGGGTATTGAATTTTGTCAACAATTTTTCCATATCTATTGAGATATTCATGACTTTTCCCCCTTTATTCCATTCATATGATATATTAATTGATTTTCTGATATTAAACCAACCTTGCATAGGATAAATTTCATTTGCTTGTGTTATACAATCCTTTTTATATATTGCTGGGTTCAATTTGCTAGTATTTTGGTGAAGATTTTTATGACTATTTTCTTTTTTTTTTTTTTTTTAATTGCATTTTAGGTTTTGGGGTACATGTGATGAACATGCAAGATTGTTGCATAGGTACACACATGGCAGTGTGCTTTGCTGCCTTCCGTCCCCTCACCTGTATCTGTCATTTCTCCCCATGCTATCTCTTCCCACCTCCCCACCCCCCGCCCCTCCCCCATTTCCCCCCAACAGACCCCAGTGTGTAGTGCTCCCCTCCCTGTGTCCATGTGTTCTCATTGTTCAACACCCGCCTATGAGCGAGAATATACGGTGTTTGATTTTCTGCTCTTGTGTCAGTTTGCTGAGAATGATGGTTTCCAGGTTCATCCATGTCCCTACAAAGGACGTGAACTCATCGTTTTTGATGGCTGCATAATATTCCATGGTGTATATGTACCACATTTTCCCTATCCAGTCTATCATCGTTGGGCATTTGGGTTGGTTCCAGGTCTTTGCTATTGTAAACAGTGCTGCAATGAACATTCGTGTGCACGTGTCCTTGTAGTAGAATGATTTATAATCCTTTGGATATATACCCAGTAATGGGATTGCTGGGTCAAATGGGATTTCTATTTTTAGGTCCTTGAGGAATCGCCACACTGTCTTCCACAATGGTTGAATTAATTTACATTCCCACCAACAGTGTAAAAGTGTTCCTATTTCTCCACATCCTCTCCAGCATCTGTTGTTTCCCGATTTTTTAATGATCGCCATTCTAACTGGTGTGAGATGGTATCTCAATGTGGTTTTGATTTGCATTTCTCTGATGACCAGTGATGATGAAGCATTTTTTCATATGTTTGTTGGCCTCCTGTATGTCTTCTTTTGTAAAGTATCTGTTCATATCCTTTGCCCATTTTTGAATGGGCTTGTTTGTTTTTTTCTTGTAGATCTGCTTTAGTTCTTTGTAAATTCTGGATATCAGCCCCTTGTCAGATGGGTAGACTGCAAAAATTTTTTCCCATTCTGTTGGTTGCCGATTCACTCTACTGACTGTTTCTTTTGCCGTGCAGAAGCTGTGGAGTTTGATTAGGTCCCATTTGTCTATTTTGGCTTTTGTTGCCGACTATTTTCATAAGAGATTTTGGTCTATAGTTTTCTTATATCTTTTTCTGGTAACAAGTTAATACTGATCTCATAGAATGAGTTGGGAAGTATACCCTCCTCTTATATTTCTTGGAAGAGTTTGAGAAGGATGGGTATTAATTGTTCTTTAAATGTTTACTCAGATTCATCAGGGAAGGCATCTAAACCTAGGTTTTCTTTGTGAGTAGTTTTTTTATTATGAATTCAATAACTTGTTTTAGGTCTATACATATTTTCTATTTCTTCCTGAATCAGTGTTGGTAGTTTTTATTTTTCTAGGTACTTTTCCATTTCATCTAAGTTATATAATTTGTATACATACAGTTGTTCATCATATTCCCTTGTAATCCTTTATATATGTGTATGGTCGATAGTAATGTTTGCTCTTTCATTCTGCATTTTAGTAATTTGAGTCTATTTTTTGCTTCATCAGTCTAACTAAAAGTTTGTCAATTTTGTGGATATTTTCACAGAAAAAAACAGTCTTTTGAAAAGGGAAGTAGCAAATTAATCATTTGAAGGCAGCTAAGTAAGCCCTCTATAATGGCCTCACTGACAGTGTGTTCTTGGTCACATGTTTCTTAACTTCCTGGAACCTCAGTTGCCTCATCTATAAAATGGGGTGATATGGCTTGCCTCATAGATTTGTCTTTAGAATTAGATGAATTAACATGTAAAATCTCTAGTACAAGACCTATTTATGACAAATGTTCTACCTTTCGGTAAATGTTTATATCTTTTTCTGTCAGATTCTTGTGCTGACCCTTGTTTTACTGCATTATTTTTCAGTAGCCATCTTTTATTTAATAAATTAAACATTAAAAATGAATTCTCTTTTAAATTCTGAAAAAATATTTTTGTGCTTTTTCTTCTACCGTATAATCAAGATGATATTTATTTTCACTAAAATTTAAGCATATAACCAATTGCAGAATATAAACAGGTGAAATAGTGGTTTAATATTAATCATAGATGAATGTAAAAGCACAACTGACATTGTATATAATAAATTATCATACTCTGTATTATTTTTATCTTTTTCTCTTCTAAGTAATAATTTTATTTCCTATTAAATATCCATAGAGATAATTTCTTTCTTCTTAAAGTAGAGCACCATCTCTCAGATAACTTTAACATTTCTTAGACAATTCTGACCTTTTAATGAACTTTATGATAGTTTGGCAGTGTTATAAATTATGAACCAGGAACTCTAAAAGGTTATCAAAACTTTTTTCATATTGTGGTATGTAATTTATTCAGGTAAAGAAAGGTAACTCTAATCAATTTTTATATTTTACTAAAAGTTTCTACATCCTATTAGTAGGATTTATATTCTTTCTTTCCTAAGTATCTTTTGGCCTAACTTTCTCCATAGGTATGCACCTTTATTGCTTGCCAGTAACTTGGGGAAATAAGAACATTTCTTCTAGACTTTGAGTCAATAAAAAGTGACTCCTCTATGGAAATAGGAATTGAATGCTACTCTCTCGTGTACGAACTCGGTATTTGGCCTAGATCTTTTCCGTTTCTCTGAAATGAGTAAGATGTTATGGCACCTCACTTTATAGGTGCCTGATCAGCTGTTGTAACATGTATCTTCATGAACCCTATTTACTGATTTCATCCTATGGATTTACCTGTACAGCAGGAATAATTGAATTGCCAAACAGGGTTATGATAGAACCTCAGTAGCCCAGCCACAAGTAGATCACAAAACATCATGATTCTAACACTGATGGTAGGAAAGCATCTCCCAGGGATGTCAATAGAATTCTGAGGGGTAACTTTCATCTCAATAGGCCTCCAACTCTAACCAGAAGACATGTTTTGCTGTAGAATACAGAAAGTGAAAACTCATGAGTGAACAAGAAAAATTCATTCTCAAGAAACCTGCATTAGCGAGCTAATGCATGTCATTAGTAATGTGATCTTAAGGGAATTATTAAACATCTCCAAGCTTCAATTTCCATGTCTGTAAAATGTGGGTGGTGATAACAGGAATGTTGAGAAATTTTAATAAGATAATTCATGTAAAGTACTTAACACAGTGCCCAGTTCATTGTAAGGAATTTTCTTAAAGTTTTTTCAATATAATTTCTCTCTTATGACCCACTTGGGTGTTGTAACAGGTCCATTAAAGCTTTCTTTTACTATATCTGAAATTTTTGTTCTGTATTCTTCAGATCAGTACTTTTATTACCGATATGGTTTGGATTTGTGTTCCTGCCCAAATCATGTCGAATTGTAATCCACAGTGTTGGAGGAGGGACCCGGTAGCAGGTGATTGGATTACGGAGGCAGATTTTTCCTTGCTTTTCTCAAGAGAGTGAGTTCTCAGGAGATCTGCTTGTTTAAAGGTGTGTAGCACCTTTGTCCTCTCTCTTCCTCCTGTTCTGGCCATGTAAGATGTGTCCGTTCCCCCTTGCCTTCACCATGATTGAAAGTTTCCCGAGGCCTCTCCACCCATCCTTCCTGTACAGCCTGTAGAACTATGAGCCAATTAAACCTCTTTTCTTTATAAATAACTCAGTCTCAAGTATTCTTTATAGCAGTGCGAGAACAAGGTAATACAACCGTTTAAGTTAGCTTTTATGGTTCCTCTTACTTTTACCTCTATGTCCCAGTTTTTTTTTTTTTTTTTTTCATTTTTTGTTGTATGAGTGATTTTCAGGCTTTTCATCATTCTGGAAACCCTCCTTGGATCCTATTCTCAGTTGTTTATTTCCTTTATAATGTACCACACAGAACCGTACCCCATACTTTAGAGATTATTTGTCCAGCCTAGCCTTCCTTTGATTCAGTTATTAGACTTTTATCAGTGCAGACTAAGATTACTGTAGAATTTTCTTTTCAGTGGCTATTTTATGACCTGTGACCAGATCAAAGGAACCATTTTTCAGATAAGAGACATATTTGAAATTACAGTTCTGAACACTGATTCAAGAACTGTTTTCTTCAGCTGTTAGTATTTACATGCTGGTCTCATCAGTAATCTATTTGCTTAGAAACTGATTTACTGGAAAACTGAAACAGCATTTGTAATTATATATTAGACATTTTATTCTTATACCTATGTACCCAGATTTGATTGGTTAACTTAAATGCACCAACATTTTCCATATTTGTTGTTCAAATTTTATTTAGGTAGACTAGGTTATAGACCATTGACTTCAAATGGAATTGTGAAGCTAATCTTTATCTGAAGCTTAGGTGATGAAAGGCTTTTTTTTTCCAAGCAAAACTAATGATACTCCCGAGTTAAATGAAAATCACCTAACCTGGAAACCGAGAGTGTGTTGTTTCCTCAGCACTGCTTTCTTTCTCTGCCTTCTGGGTAGAGGAGAGAGGGCATTATGGGGAAAGGCTGCAGAAGTCAGAGCAGCCGATCTATGGCTGACCTGAATGACATTGTTAAAGGTAAAAGATATTGCAAAAGAGAGAATCAGTTTTTAGTATATAGTATATAGCCTACATATAGAATTCTATATATAATCTATATATAATAATCTATTTTATATAGATCTATATATAATCTATATATAGCCTATATATAGAATTCTACATATAGACTATATATAGAATCAGTATATAGGGCTGTTATTTGCAAATATTTACTTTTTTTTTTTTGCCTTTGGAAAACCTCAGCTCCCTAGACTGCATTTTCTGTATCTCAATTTCCTAATTTTTAAAATGAGGACAATAAGAGTACATAGACTGCTCCCTAACTTCCCAGTTACCCCATAAGGTAAGACTTTTGTCTCTCTACTTAATTATTCCAGTGATTTAAAGTACTCTTAGGACCTCATGTACTGATTTGTGTAAATTGTGATTACTTGTGTATGTATTTTTTGTTCCCTACTAGATTATAATCTCTTTGAGGTCAGAGGTTAGCTGAGTTTTCATCTTTTTTGATCTTCATAGTTCCTTGGATTAAAAACTTCAGTGAAACCACAAGAAAATAATTGGAAATATAATTGGGCAGGTGGAACAAATTTGTTAAATCAGTTTGGGAAAACAATAACTGGTTCTTAAGTAATAAATCAGCGTCAGGTTCACTGTTCCATAATCAGGGTGGGAACAAGGGAGAAGGGAAAGTCTATGTTTCTGAAGACATCTGAGAACAGAAGCCCTGCCTTCAAATATGGTTGATTCCACTGGAGAATGGGGGAACCTCTTCTTAGTCGTGTTCAGAAAAATTGGGACGTTTGTCATTAGCTGTACTGTGATGCAGATGTGACTTCAAAGAATCAGTTCACTTCATCTTGTGTATGTTGTGGCAGAAAGCAATATTTCAGTCTATCACAAAGCAAGGAATTTGGGTATAAGATTAAAGTCCAATATGTACTGCATGGAGAGGCGTAATTTCTATTAAGTATTGATCCTTAAGGCAAAGCTAAACCGACATAATTAGCATAGGATTTTTATTTGAAAATATTGATTTTCTACCCTCTCTCGCTCTCTAAAGCAGAGACTCAAAGTGTCAGATAATCTCTGGGTTAGAATGGAAATAGAGGTCATCCAGCCCAAGATCTCGTATTCTTTGTCAATCACTTCTGCAATATCTCCATCAAGTCATCACCATCCTAGGCTTGAAATGTGTCAGCAATGGAGAACTTGTCCTCATGGGAGATAGCTAATGTCATTTGTACGCTAATCTACTTGTTACAGAAGTCTTCTTTATTTAATACTGCAATCGTAAACTCTGCCATATCATAGTTATTCAGATGAGAGAAAGATCACCACATCTACCTGACTAGTCTCCAACCTCCCAACTCCAGACTAAACATGCTTTCAACTGTTCCTTTGTTACTTTGTTGCACTTTCCACACTGTATATTGTAGTCATAGTTTTGTAGCTATATTTTTACACATCCTCTGAATTGTGAGCTCCTTGAGGGCATGAACCACATCCTATCTTTGAATGTGTCTGGCGTATAATGCCTTTGAGTGAGAAAAACATGGCATTACTTCTCTGTTTTATCTAGGCTACTCTTGTTTGGATGTTCTCTGATTTATCCTTCATTAAACTGTATTTACCGAATGCCTTTCTGTGTGTCAGACACTCTGCCAGTATTTAGGAATACAACAGTGAAAGAGAAAGATATAGTTTCTGACTTTGTGAAATTTAAAATGTGTGAGATGCAGGCAAGGAAAACGGCAGTGCAAAACAAGGTGATAGGCTGCACTAAAGGAAAGACATAGTACATGGTTTCCAACCAAGGCTTTGGGGATCAAAGAATGCTTTCCCCCCCCCTATTTTCTTGTTAAAATGGGGGAAATATTTTAGGTGTGTGGTCTGACCAGCTCTGATGATCACAGTTTTCATCTGGGTGTATCTGGATGTATATATTATTGCAGGTTTAGGTAATATTTGCCTTTTTAATGCTACTACATTATTGTTCATTTGTTCATTCAATAAATATTTATTGAGCACCTACTAACTGTTAAAAACTTTAGACAAATTAAAGTTAGAGACCATAATTTCAGGGATCATTTCTATAGTTTATTACTGGAGAAGTTTCTTTGAACGTATAGAGTACTAAAAACCATGTTATCTCCTGACTGTAAAGCTGCCTCTTGGTATTGCTTTACTTCAATTGCCATTTGTCACTAATGATTGTTTTTTCTTTTCTTTTGGGAGAGTAATGGGGAGAGGACACAGTCTGGGTGGGGAAAAATATTAAAGTTACCAGAGTCTAATTGGGCATATAACTATTCATGAATTGAGCAAACCTCAAAACCAGAACAAAGGAAGGGGAGAGAAGGAGAATATAACAGGGTTGGCAGTCACTACTCTGCTCTCTCTGTTTAACCATCCTGAGTATGACAGCTCTTCCTCACACAAGCCAAAATCAATCTGACCTTCAGAGAATGGTTTAGGTGATTTAAGTGAAGTGTGCACTTAATGACATACTATACTGGAAAATACTTTATAAATTAAGTGCAGTATATACACTATCATTATTAATGATAGTATTTCCACCTAATTCCTCCCAGTCAAACTTCATTCTCTGTAAATTGCATATCTTAAAAATTTCAGTACTGATTGACTCTATGAAAAACTGCCAAAGCATTTCCTTGGTATTTAATTAATTCTTGTTCTGCATTTGGGTTAGCAGTTTTATAAAACTAGTTTCTTCATTAAAGATCTGGAAATCCTCACCCAGTCTAATGGTATGATATTAAAGTTATCAGAAATCTGTACTTGTCAGAGTCCTTTCCATGAATCTTCTTGAAGATAAAACACTTTAGGCTTATAGTTGCTCAGGAAAGTACCAGAGTAAACAACCATCTGTGAATAATAAGGCTTAAAATTGCCATGGTTAAACGCCTGTTGAGAGTTCACTGCAATGTTGATGGAATTGACAAGGAAATTCAGTTATTTCTGCTGCATACAACATTTTAAGATAATATTGTAAGAATTATGACTTACCATTATATCAGGACTAATAGTTTTCTATGAATTTTATCCAATTTCTGAAACACATATTCATAACACATCCATACAAACATAACTCAAAGGATTAGCTTTACATATTATTTGACACTTTCCATATAATTTAATGTATCAAATAAGCCCAGTTAGTTTATATTTCTCTTTTCATAAAAAGAGGTATCCTTTTGAGATGTTTCAAGGGCCTATCTGGAAAATCCCAAAGTTAATTCAAGGTGAAGAAAGAGACTTAACTTAAAATTTGATTTTGTGAAGTTTGTAAAAAATATCAAAGGTAATTGACCTGGCACAGTTGCTCATGCCTGTAATCCCAGCATTTTAGGAGGCCAAGGCAGGTGGATTGCTTTAACTCATGAGTTTGAGACCAGCCTGAGCAACATGGCAAAACCCTATCTCTACAAAAAATACAAAAATTAGCCAAGTATGGTGGTGTACACTTGTAGTCCCAGCTACTTGGCAGGCTGAGGCAGGAGAATTGCTTGAGCTTGGGAGGCAGAGGTTGCAGTGAATCAAGATTGTGCCACTGTACTCCAGCCTGGATTATAGGGCCAGACTTTGTTTCAAAAAAGAAAAAAGAAAAGAAAAAGAAAGAAAACTATATATATACGTATGTGTGTGTGTGTGTGTGTGTGTGTATGTGTGTGTTGTGTGTGCATGTGTGTATGTGTATGTATACATATATATATATATATATATATATATATATATATATATAGGTTGAAAACACTTGAGCAAAATATGATGTGTCTGTGAAATAATAGTAATTCATTTAAATAGAGCAACAGTTAAAATACTTTAAAAGGCAAATGTAAAAATGTAGTTGTAGAAAAATCCTTAGCTCTTTTAGATGACTCAGTTTTCATAAGTAATCAAAAACCTAATATAGAACATGAAGCACAAGGAATCATCTTGATAAAGCACAGAATCCTTGTTTCCTAGGTCAGTTACCTACCAAAAAGGTGAAGAAAAAACTCACAAAATTTCCTATTAAGAGCAGATCAAAGACCAGGCATGGTGGCTCACACCTGTAATCCCAGCACTTTGGGAGGCTGAGGTGGGTGGATTACCTGAGATCAGGAGTTTGAGACCAGCCTGGCCACCATAGTGAAACCCCGTCTCTACTAAAAATACAAAAAAAATTGCCAGGTGTGAAGGCTCACGCCTGTAATCCCAGAACTTTGGAAGGCCAACGTGGGAGGATCACCTGAGGTCGGGAGTTCAAGACCAGCCTGACCAACATGGAGAAACCCCGTATCTACTAAAAATACTAAATTAGCCAGGCATGGTGGCCCTTGCCTGTAATCCCAGCTACTCAGGAGGCTGAGGCAGGAGAATGGCTTGAACCTGGGAGGCAGAGGTGGCAGTTAGCCAAGATCGCAGCATTGCACTCCAGCCTGGGCAACAAGAGTGAAACTCTGTCTCCAAAACAAAATTTTTTTTTCAAAAAATTAGCCTGGTGTGGGGTGTGCTGTAGTTCCAGCCCCTTGCTTACAGGGACATCTTCTAAGGCCCTATAACCAATTTTATATTTGTAATTTTGTATTTTTATTGAAGAAAATTCTGCAACTTGTATTTATTTTAAGTCCAATAAAACCTATATCTGCCTCTGGCTAGGAAAAAAAATGAAGTTCCTGTTACCTACTCCCATTTTGATGGGAGCTGGGGTCGGGGCAGACAAAAAATATAAAAAATAGATCTATAATATATCAGGTGAAAGCAAATACAGAAGAAACTTAGAGTAAGGAAAGGAATATATAGAAAGTGAGGGGTGGGAGTTGCTGTCTCACTTATGTGGTCAAGAAAGGCCTCTGTGATAAAGCAAGACCTGGAAGAAATGAATGAGAACATCGTGCAGATAATTGGAAGAAGAACCAACCAGGTAGAGAAAATAGCATGTGCAAAGGTCCCCAGTCTAGAATGTGCTTTGAGTGTTTGAGGAATGGCAAAGTTGTCAGTGTAGCAGAAACGGTAAGAAATGAAGTCTGAGCTCATGATGGTTCACTTGGCTTTCACTTGGCTTTCAGTCAACTTAAAACTCTTTCACAGATGCTCCTGTGTTTATTTAATTGTAAGTTTGGACATTTGTGAAGGGCTTTTTATTTGTTTATGTTAGATTTCATTGTGTTATAAAATAGCCAATAGAGTCTGTTAATTTTTAATTCTGACCATTCAAATATCAGCTACCCTTGCTTCAGACCATCTGCAGATTCAATCAACTATATGTTTTCTGTTTGCTTTTCAAACCGTCAGTGGAAATTTTGAAGGAGATGTGGCCTTTTAGCAATTGGCTGGGAACCATTGATTGACATTTTAGTCTTTCAATCAGTATTGAGTATGGTCTTTCAAATGTTTACAAGTTCTCTCAACTCTAATGTGACACATCAGTTTTGACTATATAAAGCTTTTGTGAGAGACCATCAAATATTTTCCTAGACTTAGCATATAAAAGCAGTTATAACACTCACCTGATAACTTTTATATCAAAAATGAAGGAAGGAAGAAAAGGAGGGGAGGGTGAATGAGTTTTTTTTTTTTTCTTAATGAACCCATCCTACCTCCTAGTGTTCACTGATTTCTCTTTTCTTTAAACTGTCTTCAGAATCATTTTTTTTTTCTTTTAAAGAGGGGTCTCACTATGTTGCTCAGGCTGGCCTTGAACATTTGGACTCAAGAGATTCACTCACCTCAACCTTCAGAGTAGCTGGGACTACAGGCGTGTGCCATCACTCCTCTCTGTGTCCCCAGCATTTTAAACTGATATTAGTGAGAAAATTGTAGACTGACATGCAATTTTAAGAAATAATACAAAGAGCTCTTTGTACACTTACCTAGTTTTCCCTAATGGTAACAGTTTACAAAGCTATAGTATAATATGACCAGAAATTGACATTGATACAATCTACCTATCTTATTCACATTTCTCCAGATTTATTTGCCCTTGTATATATATATATTTAGTTTTATACAATCTTATCTGTGTAGCCTTGTGTATCTGCTACCAGAGTAGAGATACAGAACAGTTCCAACATCAAAAGTTTCCTTTGTTTTGTCTTTTTATAAACACATCCACTGCCCCCTTGTGTACCCTTCCTTTACCCCATCTGTAACCCCTGGAAACTACTAATCTCCTGTTTCTGCAATTTTGTTATTTCTAAAATGTCATACAAATGGAATCATACGGTATGTACACTTTTGGGATTTATTTTTTTTCACTCAGCGTAGTCCCGTTGGGATCCATCCAAACTGTTGTTTGTCTCAATAGTTTGTTCCTTTTTATTGCCAAGTAGGGTTTCACTGTGTGGATAAACTGTAGTTTGTTTAACCTTTCACCTGTTGAAGGACATTAAGGCTTATTCGAGTTTTTGGAAATTACAAAGAAAGATGCCATGAACGTTTGTGTACAGGTTTTTGTGTGAACGTAAGTTTTCTTTTTCTAGGATAAATGCTTAAGAATCTAGTTGCTGGGTCACATGATAGTTGCATGTTTAGTTTGTTTTTGTTTTTGTTTTTGTTTTTGTTTTCAAAGAAACTGCCAAACTATTTACCATAATGGCTGTACTATTTTATATTCCCACATGAATGGTCCTATTTCTCCACATTCTTGTCAGCATTTGGTACTGTCACTATTTTTAATATTAGCCTTTTGGATAGGTGGTTTTAATTTTTATTTCCCTGATGGCTAATGATATTGAACATCTTTTCATATACTGATCTGCCATCTCTAGATCCCCTTTAGTTAAGTATCTCTTCGTAACTTTTATTTGTTTTATTTTTAATTTACTGTTGAAGTTTTTAAAATTATACTTTAAGTTTTGGGGTACATGTGTAGAACATGCAGGCTTGTTACATAGGTTCTAGACATAAGTTCATTTTCAAATAGTGGTTTGGAAATATTTTCTCCCAGTCTATAAGCTTATCTTTTTCTAATGTTCACATAGGCTTTCACAGAGCAAACATTTTAAATTTTGGTGAGGGTCAATTTATCAAATTTTTTCTTTTACAGATCATACTTTTTGTGTCAAGTCTAAGAACTCTGCCTCACCCTAGTTCCCAAAGATTTTCTCCTATTTTTTTTAAAAAAGTTCTATGATACATTTCGAGTTAACTTTTATATAAAGTGTGAAGATTAAGTAGAGGTTACTTTTCTTGCCTAGGGAGATTTGATTGCTCCAGCATCATTTGTTGAAAAGGCTATGCTTCCTCCACTGAATTGGGTTTGAACCTTTAGTCATGCATATTTATGTGAATGTATTTTTGAGTTCTCTATTTTGTCCTATGGAGCTATGCATCTACCCTCCATTAATACTATGCTGTTTTGATTCAGTAACTATATAGTAAATGTCAATATGTGCTAGAGGGATTCCTTCTGCTTTCTTTTTCTTTTCCAGGGCTGTTCTACCTATTCTGGGACGTGTGCCTTTCCATATAACTTAAAATAAGCTTGCCTATGTCTATAGAAATCATTGTTGGGATTTTTATAGGAAGTACAATAAACCTGTGGATCAATATGGGGAAAACTGACATCTTTACTATGTTGTCTTCCAATCAATGAACACAGTATATCTATCTATTTAGGTCTTTTCAAAATTCCTTTCAACAGCATTTTATTTAATTTTTAATTTTTTTTTAACTTTCAGGTTCAGGCGTACATGTGCAAGTTTGTTATGTAGGTAAACTCATGTCACAGGAATTTGTTGTACAGATTATTTTGTCACCCAGGTGCTAAGCCTAGTACCCAAGAGTTATTTTTTTCTGATCCTCTCCCTCTTCTCGCCCCCCTTCTTCAAGTAGGCCCCAGTGTCTAATGTTCCTTTCTTTGTGTCCATGTGTTCTCATCATTTAGCTCCCACTGATAAGTGAAAACATGCAGTATTTGGTTTTCTGTTCCTGTATTAGTTTGTTAAGGATAATGGCCTCCGGTTCCATCCATGTTTCTGCAAAAGACATGATTTCATTCTTTTTTTATGGTTGCATGGTATTCCATGATATATATATATATATACACCACATTTTTTAAATCCCGTCTGCCATTGATGGACATTTACATTGATTCCATGTCTTTGCCATTCTGAATAGTGCTGCAGTGAACATACGCATGCATGTGTCTTTATAGTGGAATGATTTATATTCCTTTGGGTATATGACCAATAATGAGATTGCTGGGTCAAATGGTAGTTCTTTGAGGAATTGCCATACTGTTCTCCACAATGGTTGAACTAATTTATACTCCCACTAACAATGTATAAGCATTCCCTTTTCTTTTGTTTTTCTTTATGTTTTTCAACAATTTTTAATTTTTTTATTATACTTTAAGTTCTGGGGTACATGGCAGGTTGTGCAGGTCTGTTATATAGGTATACATGTGCCGTGGTGGTGATTTGCTGCCATCCATCGCCCCGTCATCTACATTAGGTATTTATCCTGCTATCCCTCCCCAGTCCCTCCGCCCTGTGCCATTCCTCCCTTAGTCCCCCACCCCCCCAGGCCCTGGTCTGTGATGTTCCCCTCTCTGTGTCCGTGTGTTCTCATTGTTCAACACCCATGTATGAGTGAGAACATGTGGTGTTTGGTTTTCTGTTCTTGTGTCAGTTTGCTGACAATAATAGTTTCATGAGCGCATCCTTTTTTATGGCTGCATAGTATTCCATGGTGTATATGTGCCACATTTTCTTTATCCAGTTAATCACTGATGGGCATTTGGGTTGGTTCCAAGTCTTTGCTATTGTAAACACTGCTACAATAAACATACATGTGCATGTGTCTTTATAATAGAATGATTTATAATCCTTTGGGTATATACCCAGCAATGGGATTGCTGGGTCGAATGGTATTTGTATTTCTAGATCCTTGAGGAATTGCCACACTTTCTTTCACAATGGTTGAATTAATTTGCACTGCCACCAACAGTGTATAAGTATTTCTATTTCTCCACATCCTCTCCAGCATTTGTTGTCTCCTGATTTTTTAATGATCACCATTCTAACTGGTGTGAGGTGGTATCTCAATGTGGTTTTGATTTGCATTTCTCTAATGACCAGCAATGATAAGCTTTTTTTCATATGTTTTTTGGCTGCATAAATGTCTTCTTTTGACAAGTGTCTGTTCATAGCCTTTGCCTACTTTTTGATGGGGTTGTTTGTTTTTTTCTTGCACTCCCTTTGAAAACTGGCACAAGAAAAGGATGCCCTCTCTCACCACTCCTATTCAACATAACATTGGAAGTTCTGGCTAGGGCCATCAGGCAAGAGAAGGAAATAAAGGGTATTCGAATAGGAAGAGAGGATGTCAAATTTTCCCTGTTTGTAGATGACATGATTGTATATTTAGAAGAACCCCATTGTCTCAACCAGAATCTCCTTAAGCTGATAAACAACTTCAGCAAAGTCTGAGGATACAAAATCAATGTGCAAAATCACAAGCTTTCTTATACACCAATAATAGACTAACAGAGAGCCAAATCATGAATGAACTCCCATTCACAATTGCTACAAAGAAAATAAAATACCTAGGAATACAACTAACAAGGGATAAGAAGGACCTCTTCAAGGAGGACTACAAACCACTGCTCAAGGAAATAAGAGAGGACACAAACAATGGAAAAACATTCCATGTTCATGGTTAGGAAGAATGAATATTGTGAAAATGGCCATACTGCCCAAAGTAATTTATACTTTCAGTGCTATCCCCATCAAACTACCCATGTCTTTCTTCATAGAATTGAAAAAAAAAAAAAAAAAAAAAAAAACCCTTAAACTTCATATGGAACTAAAACAGAGCCCGCATAGCCAAGACAATCCTAAGGGAAAAAAAAAAAAAAAAGCTGGAGGCATCATGCAACCGACTTCAAACTACATTACAAGGCTACTGTAATCAGAACAGCATAGTACTGGTACCAAAACAGATATATAGATCAATGGAACAGAACAGAGGCATCAGAAAGAACAGCACACAACTACAACCATCTGATCTTTGACAAACCTGAGAAAAACAAGTAATGGGTAAAGGATTTCCTATTTCATAAATGGTGTTAGGAAAACTGGCTAGCCATATGCAGAAAGCTGAAACTGGATCCCTTCCTTACAGCTTATACAAAAATTAACTCTAGATGGGTTAAATATTTAAACATGAGGCCTAACACCATAAGAACTCTAGAAGAAAACCTAGGCAGTACCATTCAGGACATAGGCATGGGCAAGGACCTCATGACTAAAACACCAAAAGCAATGGCAGCAAAAGCCAAAATAGACAAATGGGGTCTAATTAAACTTAAGAGCTTCAGCACAGCAAAATATACTATCAGTACAGTGAACTGGCAACCAACAGAACGGGAAAAAATTTTTGCAATCTATCCATCTGACAAAGGGCTACTCTCCAGAATCTACAAAGAACTTAAACAAATTTTTTTGAGACAGAGTCTCGCTCTGTTGCCCAGGCTTGAGTGCAGAGGTGCAATCTCAGTTCACTGCAACCTCCACCTCCCGAGTTAAAGCGATTCTCCTGCCTCAGCCTCCCAAGTAGCTGGGATTACAGGCACATGCTACCACACCTAGGTAATGTTTGTATTTTTAGTAGAGATGGAGTTTCACTTTATTGGCCAGGATGGTCTCCATCTCTTGACCTTGTGATCTACCCACCTCGGTCACCCAAAGTGCTAGGATTACAGGCATGAGCCACTGCACCTGGCCAAGGATTCCCTTTTCTTTGCAACCTCTCCAGCATCTGTTATTTTTGACTTTCTAATAGTAGTCATTTTGACAGGTGTGAGATGGTATCTCATTGTGGATTTGATTTCTCTAATAATTAGTGACATTTAGCTTTTTTTTTCGTGTGCTTGTTGGCCACATGTCTGTATTCTTTTGAAAAGTGTCTTTTCATGTCCTTTATCTACTTTGAATGAATTTGTTTGTTTTCTTATCACTTTAAGTTCCTTATAGATGCTGGATATTAGACCTTTGTCAGATGCATAGTTTGCACATATTTTTTCCCATTCTATGGGTTGTTTACTCTGCTGATAGTTTCTTTTTCTGTACCGAAGCTCTTTAATTTAATTATATCCCATTTGTCAATTTTTGCTTTTGTTGCAATTGCTTTTGGCATCTTCATCATGAAACCTTTGCCTGTGCCTATGTTCTGAGTGGTATTGCCTAGATTTTCTTCTAGGGTTTTTATAGTTTTGGGTTTTACACTTCAGTTTTACTCATTCTTGACTTAATTTTTATATATATTGTAAGGAAGGGGTCCAGTTTCAGTCTTCTGCAGTTTCTGGCAATCTTCTACCAGTTTTCCCAGCACCTTTATTGAATAGAGACTCCTTTCCCCATTGCTTGTTTTTGTTGCCTTTGTCAAGTATCAGATAGTTGTAGGTGTGTGGCTTTATTTATCTGCTCTCTATGCTGTTCCATTGATATATGCATCTGTTTTGTACCATTACAGATTACTGTCATTTTTTAATATAGTTTAAAGTCAGGTAATACGATGCCTCCAGTTTTTTTTTTTGTTTTTTTGTTTGTTTGTTTGTTTGTTTGTTTGTTTTGTTTGTTTGTTTTTTTCCTTAGGATTGTCTTGGCTATTCAGGCTGTTATTTGCTTCCATATGAATTTTAAAATATTTCTTTCTAGCTCTGTGATGAATGTCATTGGTAATTTGATAGGAATAGGATTGGATCTCTAAATTGCTTTGGGCAGTATGGCTATTTTAATGATATTTATTATTCTTATCCACAAGCATGGAATTATTTTCCATTTGTTTTTGTCATCCCTGATTTCTTTCAGCAGTGTTTTGTAATTCTCGTTGATCTTTCACCTCCCTGGTTAGCTGTATTCCTAGGTATTTTATTCTTTTTGTAGCAGTTGTGAATGAAATTACATTCCTGATTTGGCAGTTTGCTTGGCTATTGTTTGTGTATAGGAATCCTCGTGATTTTTGTACAATGATTTTGTATTCTGAAACTTTGCTGAAGTTGTTTATCAGCTGAAGGAGCTTTTGGTCCAAGACTATGGGATTTTCTGGATATAGAATCATATTATCAGCAAACAGGGATAGTTTGACTTCCTCTCTTCCTATTTGCATGCCCTTTATTTCTGTCTCCTGCCTGATTGCTCTGGCCAGGACCTACAATACTATGCTGAATAGAAGTGGTGAGAAAGGGCATCCTTGTCTTGTGCTGGTTTTCAAGGGAAATGCTTCTACCTTTTGCCCATTCAATATGATATTGGCTGTGGGATTGTCATAGATGACTCTTATTGTTTTGAGATATGTTCCTTCAATACCTAGGTTATTGAGAGTTTTTAACATGAAGAGATTCAACAGCATTTTATAATGTTCAGTGTATACAGCTTATACATGTTTTGTTAAGTATCTACCTAAGTACTCTATATTCTTCAGTGCTATTGTAACTGGTATTGTGTTTTTAATTTTAGTTTCTGCATGTTCATTGTCAGTATATAGAAAAGCAATTGAATATTTGTGTGCTGATCTTTTATCCTATGTACTTGGTGATATGGTTTGGGTCTGTGTCGCTGCCCAAATCTCATGTCAAATTGTAATCCCCAATGTTGGAGGTGGGGCCTGGTAGGAAGTGATTGGATCCTGGGTGGCAGATTTCCCTTTTGGTGCTGTTCTTGTAATAGTGAATTATTATGAGATCTGGTTGTTTAAAACTGTGTAGCACCCCATTTCTCTCTTTTCCTTGTGTTCTGGCCATGAAAATGTGCTTGCTTCCCCTTCACCTTCTGTCATGATTCACCTCTCCAGAAGGTATCATGTTTCCTATACAGCCTGTAGAACTGTGAGTCAACTAAACCTCTTTTCTTTATAAATTACCCAGTCTCAGGTACTTCTTTATAGTAGTGTGAGAATGGACTAATACATTTGGTAAACTCACTTATAGATTCTAGGTGTTTTTCTGTAATTTCCTTGGGAAAACTTAGGTTGGTTCCATATCTTTGTAATTGTGAATTGTACTGCAGTAAACATGCAACATATTTTTGATACAGTGACTTATTTTCCTTTGGCTAGATAGCCAGTAGTGGTATTGCTGGATTGAATGGTAGATATACTTTTAGTTCTTAATATTTGTGTGCTGCATTTTTTCAATCATTTTACTCTCAACTTTCCTATGTTGTTGAATTTGAAGTAAGTTTCTTATAAAGGACATATACTTGGGCTGTGCATTTTTATCTACTGTGTCAATCTCTATCTTCTGATTGGTATATTTAGACCATTTATATATAATACAATTATTTATATATATAGAGAGAGATGTTACTTAAGCCTATCATTTTATTATTTATTTTACTTGTTCTCTCTAGTCCTTATTCATCTGTTTCTGTTTTCTTGTCTTTCTGTGTATTACTTGAACATTTTTAGCTTGATTTATAGTATCTTTGAGTGTATCTCTTTATATAGTTTTTGCAGTGATTGTTCTGTGTATTACCGTATGTGTATGTGTGTGTGTGTGTGATTTATAACAGTCTGCTGGAATCAACATTTTACCACTTTGAGTGAAGTTTTGAACCCTCATACTTATATTATTGAGTATCAGATGGTGTTATACCTTTGTTTCAATTATCAAATAGGATTTATAAAACTCATGGGAAAATGATAGTTTATTATATGTACCTAATTTCTGTAGTTTCTTTTTGTTTTTTTAATTGAGGCTCTAAGATTCCTTCCTTTATCATTTCCTTTGTGTTTGACGAACTTCACTTAGCAACATTTTTAGGATAGGCCTTCTATCAATAACTTCTTTTAGTTTTCCTTTATCTGAGAATGTGTTTATTTCCCCTTCACTCCTAAAGGAATTTTACTGGATATAGAATCCATGGTTGACAGTTGTTTATTCTGAACATTTCAAAAAATATTGTGCCACTTCTATCCTTTGTCATCCCCATTGTACTATTGAGTCCTCCAGCAATCTTATTTTAAAAGTTTCTGCCATTATTTTCTCAGTTATGTAGTTTCCATTTGATTTTTTTAATAATTTCTATTTCTTTGCTGCATTTTTATTTTTTCATTTGTAAATATTAATAATTTGTAATTGATTGTGGAAGCATTTTTATAATAGCTGCTTTAAAATGTTTTCAAATAATTCTAATATCTGATTCATCCCTGTGTAGGCCTTATTTGATTGTCTTTTCTCCTTCAAGTTGTCATTGTCTTGTTTCTTGGTATGATGGGTGATTTTTGTATTGTGTCATAGATGCTTGTCTATCATGTTAGGTGACTTTGGATCTCATTTAAATCTTTTATTTTAGCAGACAGTCACCTTGTTTAGGTTTAGCATGTGAGTTGTGGGCCTACTTTTGTGGGTTGTGTTTCCAATGGCATTTTAATTTTCATAGCTTTTGTGGTGTTATTTTGGTTTGCTTCATTTATTTGGTGCTGCTGGGGCTGCCACTGGTCCTGCTGGTGGTGACTGAGGGGGCAGAAGGGGTTTCCCAAGGTCTGCCATTGAATGTCTCTGGAAGAAGGAAGGGCATGGTGGGATCCTCCACCAGTGTTCCCCACTCTACTCTTCCCCCAGAGTGTCTGGGCAGAGGAGGAGAGCCTTGGACTTCTGAGAACTGGTGCTTATTCTGATTCAAGTACCACTTCTGGTTCTGTCTTCTTTCCTAATGTGTTTGAGTGTAGATGGAGTATTTTGAACTCAATGGGATAAAGAGGCTTCCCAGCACAGGCTGCCTGCTCCAGCTGGGTCTCTCCCATAGGCTCAGCCTTGTCAGCCTCAGTATTTCTTTGGGGGCAAAGGGAATCTCACGCCTGTTGTGGAAGGAGAGTACCTAGCCTGGCTGCTCATTGCTGGTTGGGCTCCCAATTGATCCACTATGCTGGTGACATTGGATTCACCTGATGTTGTCAGAAGACACCCATTTGATTTAGGAGAGGAATGAGCCTATCTGGGCTGATCTCTGTTGCTAGGATAGGGAATTCACAAGTACCAGGTCTAGGTGGTATTTGGGGAGTATGGGGATGTAAGATAGCCCATAGCTCTGCTGTTCTTCCAGTTCTAAACCAACTCAGCTTCTTGTTATCACTCTTCATAGTTATTCTTCGGTTGTCTCTTATGTCATTTCCATGTTTTATAGTTGTGTTTAGCTGAGAGAAGCAGGGAAAAACACCATCCTACCCAAACCAGAAGTCTTTTTAATAATGTATTCTATAAAACCTATCTAGAATTGAGGTTACATTCGAGGTTACATTCACCAGCTTGTAGACATGACTTTCTTTTTTATTAAAAAATCAAGACTACATTTGCCTCTCTCTAGACTTCTACACTTCTCTCATTATTCACAATTCTGTCTAGGTATTCATTTGGAAATCTTAGCATAAGCTCTTTCCAGTATCCTGAAACTTATTCTAGGACAAGTGCTTCTTAATCTCTTCTTGTCTCTCTCTTTTTATCTTTCTTCTACTCATATTTTCTATACCCTTTATTGTCCTTCTTTTGTTAATAGAGGCAAAGTGGAAATACAGTAGGAATTGAATGATTTTTCTTTCTCTTTCTCACCTAATGTTGGTTTTCTGGTTACAGATTGCAATTTCAAATCCCTTTTTGTTATCCTCAGAATATATCTCCTTTTATGGCTCAGGTCATTCTGAATCTTGGCCTTTTGGGTGTTTTGCAGCCTCATGACACTCTTTTGTAGTTATCATTGGTTATGTCTATTTCATTACACTAATAGAGTTGTGAATACCAACTTGAGAGTCAGACAGACTTGCATTTGAATCTCACCTCTACCTCTTTCTATATGTGTGATTTGGGATTGATTAACCTCTAAGCTATTATTTCCTCATGCATAAAATGGAAACAATAGTAATACTAATAATAGACCAACTTTTTAGGATTTTTATAAGGATTAAATGAAATAATATACATTAATAATGTAGCATTGTTCCTTACATAGAGTAAATTAAATGCCATTGCTGTTATACATTTTTTAAATCCAAGATTATAGAAAAATGTTATAGCTGTCTTTTGATACTTATCTTTTTCTCCATCTTTATAATTGTATAGTTATTATTTCACCTTTGAGTGCCTTCCAGTAGCTTATATAAATTAAAGTTCTCAAGGAATAAGGTTACATATCTTTTAAATTGTGAAATTTCCCCTAATTTAATTGCAACTGGCATTCTTAATGCAGTTGCTGATGATGGTCCTCTTACTGAGTAGTAAATGCAAATATTTCACATGCAATTAATGTGCAGTTGTTAAATTAGCCTTTCTGGTTAACCATCCACTAATATTTCAAAATACTTAAATACCTTGTGTGGGTACCCAGCTTGCTTCTACATGCTACAAAGTTTTTGCTTGTTAGGCATTTCACATTATCTTATGTCCTATCTTTATTTCTTGCTGTATTTTAAAATAAGTTCACAATTATAGAGCATCAGCATACATCCCGGGTAAAAAATTGAAGTTTGTGAGTCACTTAGTAACTTGAACTTTCTGAACAGGAATCATATCTAATTTTATATTTTGTGTAGTGCCCTACCCATTCAGGTCTTTATAACTAACAATGGTACCTAAAATGATGCAGCAATTGTATGAAGGTCAACAAACTGACATCGTTATTAGTGTATTCTAACTAAGCTATTTCTTCCAGTGTGTTTTTCCTCTGAGTTAAAGTTGATAATCTTTTTAATCTTGGTAAATTCTTTAGGTTTCATATTTGGTAGCTATAATTCTGGAACCTACCAAAACTATCTTAATTAGAGGCATGTTAGAATGTGTTTGAATTTTTTCTGCTATAGTTCGGTTACTTCTGGGCAGTATTATGTAATCTTAAGATGTGTGTTTTCTTCAGGAATTCAACTTTTCCTGCTTTCTTTCACCTATTATTTTTAGCACTCCACCCCCTCTTCTAGGAAGAATAGGAATCCAAATTGTTGTTAGTCTACTGGAGATATATAGAACTAGGGTCTTGCTAACTCTAACCTTTGAGTGTTCTACATTGCTTCTGAGGGCCAACCTTGGTGTTATGGTCAAATTGTAACTTACATAATTTAAATTCTCATGCCAGAAATATAATTGAAATGGCACAAGGTCTAGTGTTCTCCTTCTTGATATCATGAAATGGTGGTGTGCAGTGGTGAGGTACCTGGCTTTCTCCATGATGATCCATTGGTGAATTGATTACTAGGTATGGTTTGTTTATATTCTTGTAAGGTATTATTGAGTCCTTTGGGGGAGTAAATTAATTAGTGGTGGTTGGGTTGCTTTATGTTCCACTATAGAATTGTATCCCTGCAAGAAGAAATATAGATGAAAGTGACTGAGTCCTTGGGCCTGATTTGGAGTTGACCCTTCTCCAGGCTTTCCTGGCCCACTGCCATTTCCAAGTCTCTTTCTTTAGCCCAGTCTATAACTTGGCTTTTTTTTTTTTTTTTAAGAAATGTATTCTGGCTTCCCTTTGTCTTTCCTTAAACTGCTTCCACATTGTACGAAGTGTCTAGAATGCCCTATCCTTTGTCTGCCAAACTTTTTCTTTGCTGTCAGCTTGAGGAGGCTAGAAATTTCACCTCCTTCATTGCACTCATTGACCTGAGTGTCATAGAAATGACAATTCCCTGAGGCACAGATCATGTAAACACTTCTCCCTGTCAGTTTATGTAGATGTTCAGTGTTTTATACTCCTGTTTTAGGTATCTTTGTGGGATAGTTATCTGTGTTGTCTGGTGTCTTAGATTTTTAAATCCACAAAGGTGAGAAATCCTATCAGACTTACTAAATATTCAGTCACACAAGTAACTAGGCATTTAATATACCGCTCTTTGATGGCAGTGTCATTGAGGAAAAAAGTGAACAAATTACTTCTGTGGAAAAATTAAAATTCTTGCTGCTTGTTGAACTTTCTAATAAATAACTGAGCTTATAGGCTTAGGAAATGAGACTTGGATGTTCAACATTTCAATTCTTGGCCACAAAATAGAAGTTTATTTCTCTTTTCTGTATACTAGTTGGATAACTCAAATTCATTGCTTAGTAATATTTGTATGCATTATAATGCTGCCTTTCAGTTTACATGTCATTAACTGGAGAAGTCTTAAATTTCTATTGTTAAATTATCCACAGATCTGACTGAATGTGTGGTGGAGTTTACCTCTGAGAATACGATTATTTATTAACTACCTTAACAAAAACTTTTAGACAGATACAAAACCCTTCACAATTAGAACTCTGCCTGTATTTCCTCCTTTATGTCCTGCCACACCTTATCACTCATCTAGGTCCAACAGTACCAAAGTAATAGTAATTTCCCATGTTCACTGCCATACCTTTGTGCACATAATGTTATCTTCTCCTGAAGTGCATTTTTCTTTCTCTAACCCCTTATTCATCTGGCATATTCTTGACTCATCTTCTATTCTGTAAGCATTTTTTGACACTTGTGCTAAACAAAGTTAGTTCCATTTTCATTTTCCTTATAGCATTCTCTACACACCTCTAGTCACACCTTTAGTTTTAAATACTCAAGCAATATATTTTTGCCATTTATGTTTGTGGTCCTGCCCCCATCCATTTCACTGTAAGTGTCTTACAGACAGGAACTGTTTGTGTTCCCAAAGTTTGAAGAGTTATTGACACATAACATGTGCTCAATACATGTTGAAATAAATGAATGAATGAATGAATGAATGAATGAATGAATTAACAAACCAACAAAGGACAGGCATGTCAATGGCATTAGAAACCATGGCTATGGGAACTTCTGCTTCTGGTTTTGACCGACTAAGTGGTATCAGACCAACAATCCCTCAAGAAAAAAAATAGAAAAAGTGGATAAAATTACAGAAGATCCATTTAAAAGCATCACAGTGTTACCAAAGTGACAGGGTCAAAATCCCAGAGAGAAAGGAGATGTATTAAGGTGAGCCCAATATTCTGTGCTAGATTTCCTTTCAAGGCATTTGCCACTGTAAGTGATATGGGTAACGAGGCTGAGAAGCCAAATTGAAAGTGGTAACTAAGAGAAAGATAAGATGAGCAGGGTTTCAGCAGTCTCACAGGGTTGTAGAGATAAAAAGTGAAGTTCAGATATATCCTGATAGTCAGAACTTGAGGGTCTACAATGCCAGAGAAAAGGAAAGTACAGTGAGTTTAGTTCAATATTTTACATTATTTCTTTCCTTTGAGGAATTGGCTGATTTATAAGTAGTACAAGGCAAAAAAGTTGAGAAGTGAAGTAGAGAGTAGCAGATACAATACTTAGTAGTTAAACAGAACTTTAATCAATTTCACAATGCTAAAGAGACAGAAATTAGAGTTCAGAGCCTGCCAAAGAGGAGGGACGCTGGTAATTATTCCAGGTTTTCAGTTTGTCTCCCCAAAGGGTTAAACTCTAGGAGTAAGGATAAACTAGAAAATACCATTTTTCACAAAGACTGAAGTGCAGCTTTGAATTAGCTCAACCTTAGCAGGATTAATGTGATCTGTCCTTCACCACCTGCCAAAAGCAAAAGTAAATCTTTGGAGGAAGATAATATCATCCAGAGCTTTTCTAACTTTTAATATAGGATGTCTTGCATTCAATAAAAAAATACTTGTCTTCATAAAAAAAAAATACTTGTCTTCACCAGATATATTAGTTTGCTCAGTCTGTTGTAACAGAGTATCATAGATTGGGTGGCTTAAGCAATGAAACTTTATTGTTTTACAGTTCTGGAGGCTGGAAAGTCTAAGATCAAGGTTCTACAAGATTTGGAGTCTGGTTAAGGTGAAACAGAAGAGTTCCTTGACACCCTTGCAGTACTTGTGATGGGTGTTCAAACCCCTTACAGGAGCATGCAGACAGGCAGGTGCAGGAGCTGGGGGCGAGTGCTTTTGGGCTCTGGCCCCATGGTAGCATCTGTGGGTGTGTTACAATTAACACTTTTTTAGCAGTTGCCATCCACAGACTGCTACATGTTAAACCAGTTCAGTGGAGAGTCAGGGTGGCAGCGTTTTACACCCTGTCCTCTTGGTACCTGGGCTCTCTTCTGGTGTCCAAGAAGAATCAGGCTACACAGACTTGATGAATGGTGAATGTGGGTATTTTATTGAGTGGTGGAATGGCTGTCAGTGGGATGGAAGGGGAGCTGGAAAGGAGATGGAGTTAGAAGATGGTCTTCCCCTGGAGTTTGGCTATCCCCAGTGAACTCCTCTCAGTGACATTCAGACACTTCTTCTCTTATCTCCTTCTCTGCCACACTCTGCTGCTTTGCCACTCTGCTGCTTGTCTGCTCAACTGCTCGTGGAGCCTGAGGTTTGGGATTTATTTGGGTACAGGATAGGGGGATGTGGAGGACCAAAAGGCAACATTTGGGCATGAAAACATGAATACCTATTTCCATTTAGGGCCGCAGGTTTCCAGGCTTGAGGGTGGGGCCTTTGCCAGGGAACTGCCCTCTTCTACCCAGTATTTACCTGCCTCCTATTTATATCAAAGGCATAATTTCTTGTTCATAGATGACCATTCTCCTGCTGTGTTCTCACATGGCAGAAGGGAGAATGGAAATCTCTGGGGTCTCTTTATAAGGGAACTAATCCCATTTATGATGGCTCTGCCTTCATGACCTAATCACCTTCCAAAGGCCCTAACTTCCTAATATCATTGCATTGGGGGTTAGATTTTCAACATATGAATTATGAGGGACACATTTGGTCTATAGCAATATAAAAACAAGCAAATTCTGGAATTGAAAATTATGATAACTAAAAGTAAGAACTTGATGGATGAGCTTATAGCAGATTAGATACAGTTCAAGAGAGGATTGGACAACTGGAAGATAGGTCAGTAGAAAGCATTCAGACTGAAGGACCAAGAAAAAAAAGAAGAAGAAAATGTCAACACTATATTGGTTTCACTTTAGTGTATTTTTTGGGAAGTCGTGTAAACATTAACCCAGCCTGTATAGTGGAGAGAACAATTAGAGTTATAAACAGACCTGGTTTAGAATCCCAGCTTTACCCCTTAATCTTACTGAGTATGTGATCTTGGATTAGTGATTCTCTGAGCCTCAGTTTTCTCATCTTCAAAGGAGAAAAATATTACCTACCTTACAGGATTATTCTGGGAATTAAGTCAAATATGTGTGGGAGTGCTTCGTCCCACACATGCTAGTATTTGTTTTTTATTTTGTATAATATACAGTAATTTGGGACTTATCTATTATTCTAAGCAGAAATTTATAGATGTTGTTAAGTCATTCACTGCATAACATTTTGGTCAATGATGATGTTCCCATAAGATTATAATGCCATATTTTTATTATACCTTTTTTATGTTTAGATACACAAATACTTACCATTATGTTACAATTGCCTACAGTATTCAGTACAGTAACATGCTACTCAGGTTTGCAACCTAGGAGCAATAGACCATGACATATGGCCTAGGTGTATAGGAGGCTATACCATCTAGGTTGGTGTAGTATACTGTACGATGTTTGCACAAGAATGAAATTGCCTAATGATGCATTTCTCAAAATGTTTTCCTGTCATTAAGTGACACATGACTATTTGTATCATAGAGTCAACATCTTCCCTAATAACTGTTCAGAGTTTTTATTTCATTTGTTGTATGTATACTTGGTGAAAAGGGAGGGATTTTTGCTGCACTATACCTTCTCCTTTCAGGCCTCGTTTCACCATCCTTGCCTAAATTTGAATCTGCTTCTTTAAGACTGCTGAGTTTTTTTGATCTTGCTCCTCTAGCTCTTTCAATTTTGATGATAGGGTGTCAATTTTAGATCTCTCCTTTCTTCTCATGTGGGCACTCATTGCTATATATTTTCCTCTAGAGACTGCTTTAAACGTGTCCCAGAGATTCTGGTATGTTGTGTCTTCGTTCTCATTGGTTTCGAAGAACATCTTTATTTCTGCCTTCATTTCATTGTTTATCCAGTCAACATTCAAGAGCAAGTTGTTCAGTTTCCATGAAGCTGTGTGGTTCGGAGTTAGTTTCTGCATTCTGAGTTCTAACTCGATTGCACTGTGGTCTGAGAGACTGTTTGTTATGATTTCTGTTCTTTTGCATTTGCTGAGGAGTGATTTATTGCCAATTATGTGGTCAATTTTAGAGTAGGTGTGATGTGGTGCTGAGAAGAATGTATATTCTGTGGATTTGGGGTGGAGAGTTCTGTAAATGTCTATTAGGTTTGCTTGTTCCAGGTCTGTGTTCAGGTCCTGGATATCCTTGTTGATTTTCTGGAGGCCAACAAACATATGAAAAAATGCTCATCATCACTGGTCATCAGAGAAATGCAAATCAAAACCACATTGAGATACCATCTCACACCAGTAAGAATGGCGATCATTAAAAAATCAGGAAACAACAGATGCTGGAGAGGATGTGGAGAAATAGGAACACTTTTACACTGTTGGTGGGAATGTAAATTAATTCAACCATTGTGGAAGACAGTGTGGTGATTCCTCAAGGACCTAAAAATAGAAATCCCATTTGACCCAGCAATCCCATTACTGGGTATATATCCAAAGGATTATAAATCATTCTACTACAAGGACACGTGCACACGAATGTTCATTGCAGCACTGTTTACAATAGCAAAGACCTGGAACCAACCCAAATGCCCAACGATGATAGACTGGATAGGGAAAATGTGGTACATATACACCATGGAATATTACGCAGCCATCAAAAACTGTGAGTTCACGTCCTTTGTAGGGACATGGATGAACCTGGAAACCATCATTCTCAGCAAACTGACACAAGAGCAGAAAATCAAACACCATATATTCTCACTCATAGGCGGGTGTTGAACAATGAGAACACATGGACACAGGGAGGGGAGCACTACACACTGGGGTCCATTGGGGGGAAATGGGGGAGGGGCAGAGGGGTGGGGAGGTGGGAAGAGATAGCATGGGGAGAAATGACAGATACAGGTGAGGGGACGGAAGGCAGCAAACCACACTGCCATGTGTGTACCTATGCAACAATCTTGCATGTTCATCACATGTACCCCAAAACCTAAAATGCAATAAAAAAAAAGACTGCTGAAATTTTCTGTTATTTTTTTCTGTTATTTATTTTTTATTTTTATTTTTTGCTTCCTCCCCCCCTCCCTACTTCTAAAGCATTAATAGAACTAGATCTTGTTTGAGTATGTTAAAGAATTTTTATTTTGTGCTTTTTATCAAGTTACATTTTTGACTTGTTGCTGTTTCTAACCCTTCTCTTCTATTGTCAAGTCATTTAATAAACATTTTTTGATGTACTATGTGCCAGGCCCTGTCCTAAATTATTGTGATAAAAAATGAGTAATAGGCTACGCATGGTGGCTTATGCCTATAATCTCAGCACTTTAGGAGGCCAAGGTGGGCGGATCATCTGATGTCAGGAGTTCAAGACCAGCCTGGCCAACGTAAAAATTAGCCGGGCATGGTGGTACATGCCTGTAGTCCCAGCTCCTCGGGAGGCTGATGTGGAAGAATCACTTGAACCCAGGAGGAGGAGGTTGCAGTGAACCAACATCACTCCACCACTGCACCAGCCTGGGTGACAGAGTGAAGCTCTGTCTCCAAAAAAAATGAGTAATAGCTAATGGGAAACTTAGACACTTAAACATTTTTGATATGGTAAGGTAAATGTTGTAAGGAAACCATACGAACACAGAAGAGTGGTTACTTCTGCCTATGGTACCACCCAGAAGGTAACATTTGAACTAAGTCTCTAATGATTAGTAAAACATCATGTGGAGAAAGGGTAGGTATGCATTTTGGGTAGAGGAAACAATATATACAAGAACACAGAGAATTGAAGAATTTGATATATTCAGGGATCAAATATAATTTGGCATGGCTAGGGTGAAGGATGTGGGGTAAGAGAAAGGGATAGAGTAGCAGCTTCAACTGGAAAAGTTGGCAGGAAGATGGGTAATAATGAAGGATTTTAAGCAGGAGAGTTGTACAAATTATTTTTTGGCAATTACTTGATGATGGGAATGAACTGGAGAGGGGTGAGAGGAAAGGCAGACAGAAGAGTTGAGAGGCTGGTGTAATATCTCAAGTGAAATACAAGCTAGTGCAGTGGTAGTGGGGAGACAGAGAAGAACCCAGGTTCAAGAGAAATGATAGAGATACTAGAATACATCTCTACTCCTTGGTATAGAGTTTTTCCCCATAAATAATGAATGGTTTGTATCTATTATTCTTTTCTTAGTAAACCGCATATATAGAGTGTACCTCCAATGCAGGTAGGGTGAGGGTTTAATGAGGGAGCCAGCTCAAATACAGTGTGTCTCAGAACATATACAAACCAAATAAAATAAATCTGGCTGGGTGGAAATTGATGCAGAGATTCTTAGAATTTGGTAAAGTGAGTAACTGGATCTGAGTGAGTATCTTAGGATAACTATGTCATGGACTTTCTTCCTAAGTTTCTGTCACATCTCTACTTTTTACTCTTAGCTCCATGTTTCTTTTCCACTGAGAAAAAAAGCAGTGAGTAATGAACCTTCAAAAGTTATTTCTCCTATACCTATTCACCTACCTGTATCTGTGCCTCTTTTCTCCATCTCCTGTTGCTATAGATGAACTGTCCATGCTTTTAATCTAAAGCCAACCTCTGCACCTATGTACTAAATTTCATCTCCTCTTTCCCACCAGAGGACATTTTTTTTGGAGACAGAGCTTCACTCTGTCACCCAGGCTGGTGCAGTGGTGGAGTGATGTTGGTTCACTGCAACCTCCTCCTCCTGGGTTCAAGTGATTCTTCCACATCAGCCTCCCGAGGAGCTGGGACTACAGGCATGTACCACCATGCCCGGCTAATTTTTACGTTGGCCAGGCTGGTCTTGAACTCCTGACATCAGATGATCCGCCCACCTTGGCCTCCTAAAGTGCTGAGATTATAGGCATAAGCCACCATGCGTAGCCTATTACTCATTTTTTATCACAATAATTTAGGACAGGGCCTGGCACATAGTACATCAAAAAATGTTTATTAAATGACTTGACAATAGAAGAGAAGGGTTAGAAACAGCAACAAGTCAAAAATGTAACTTGATAAAAAGCACAAAATAAAAATTCTTTAACATACTCAAACAAGATCTAGTTCTATTAATGCTTTAGAAGTAGGGAGGGGGGGAGGAAGCAAAAAATAAAAATAAAAAATAAATAACAGAAAAAAATAACAGAAAATTTCAGCAGTCTTTTTTTTATTGCATTTTAGGTTTTGGGGTACATGTGATGAACATGCAAGATTGTTGCATAGGTACACACATGGCAGTGTGGTTTGCTGCCTTCCGTCCCCTCACCTGTATCTGTCATTTCTCCCCATGCTATCTCTTCCCACCTCCCCACCCCTCTGCCCCTCCCCCATTTCCCCCCAATGGGCCCCAGTGTGTAGTGCTCCCCTCCCTGTGTCCATGTGTTCTCATTGTTCAACACCCGCCTATGAGTGAGAATATATGGTGTTTGATTTTCTGCTCTTGTGTCAGTTTGCTGAGAATGATGGTTTCCAGGTTCATCCATGTCCCTACAAAGGACGTGAACTCACAGTTTTTGATGGCTGCGTAATATTCCATGGTGTATATGTACCACATTTTCCCTATCCAGTCTATCATCGTTGGGCATTTGGGTTGGTTCCAGGTCTTTGCTATTGTAAACAGTGCTGCAATGAACATTCGTGTGCACGTGTCCTTGTAGTAGAATGATTTATAATCCTTTGGATATATACCCAGTAATGGGATTGCTGGGTCAAATGGGATTTCTATTTTTAGGTCCTTGAGGAATCACCACACTGTCTTCCACAATGGTTGAATTAATTTACATTCCCACCAACAGTGTAAAAGTGTTCCTATTTCTCCACATCCTCTCCAGCATCTGTTGTTTCCTGATTTTTTAATGATCGCCATTCTTACTGGTGTGAGATGGTATCTCAATGTGGTTTTGATTTGCATTTCTCTGATGACCAGTGATGATGAGCATTTTTTCATATGTTTGTTGGCCTCCAGAAAATCAACAAGGATATCCAGGACCTGAACACAGACCTGGAACAAGCAAACCTAATAGACATTTACAGAACTCTCCACCCCAAATCCACAGAATATACATTCTTCTCAGCACCACATCACACCTACTCTAAAATTGACCACATAATTGGCAATAAATCACTCCTCAGCAAATGCAAAAGAACAGAAATCATAACAAACAGTCTCTCAGACCACAGTGCAATCGAGTTAGAACTCAGAATGCAGAAACTAACTCCGAACCACACAGCTTCATGGAAACTGAACAACTTGCTCTTGAATGTTGACTGGATAAACAATGAAATGAAGGCAGAAATAAAGATGTTCTTCGAAACAGCTACAGCTGTTGAATAGTGGTGCTGAGAGTGAACATCCTTGTTCTGTTCTTAACCTTAGGGGAAAAACATTAAATCTTTCACCATTTAGTATCCTGTTAGCTGTAGATTTTTCACAGATGCTCTTTATTAGATTGAGGCAGTTTCCTCCCAGTCCTAATTTATTGAAAGGTTTTTTTTTTTAATGAAGATTAGAAGTTGAATTTCACCTAATATATTTTTTGTGCCTTTCGAGACGACCATCTGGCTTTCCGTCTTTATTCTGTTGACATGGTAATCTATTACATTGATTAGTTTTTTAATATTTTATTGAAGATTTTTACATATTAATGAGAGATGCTGGCCTGAAATTTTTTTCTTGTAATATTTTTACTTGTTTTTTTTTAATCAAGATAATCACTTCATATAAAATGAGTTGGGAAGTTTTTTCTTCTGTTGTATTTCCTGAAAGTTTGTGGAAAATTGGTATTATTTCTTCCTAAATGTTTGATATAATTTACCAGTGAAGTCATATGGGGTTGGAGAGTTTTTGTTATTGTCAGAAGAGTTTTAACAACAAAAAAAATTATTTTAAAAATAGATATGAGGCTATTCAAATTATCTATTTTTTCTTCAGTAAGCTTTGATAGTTTGTGTCTCTCGAGAAATTTGTCCATTTTGTCTAAGTTGTCAAATATATGGGTACAATGTTATTTGTAGTATTCTTTTGTTATCTTTTAAATTTCTGTAGGGTCAAGAATGATACTCTCTCTTCTGTTCCTGATAGTGATAATTCGTGTTGTCTCTCTCTCTCTCTTTTTTTTTTTAGGTCAGTCTGGCTATAGATTTATCAATTTTATTGATATTTTAATTGGATCAGCTTGTGATTTGATTAAAAACAGGCAAAAAAAAACAGAAACAGTCTTTTTATTGATTTCTGGTTTTATTTTCTTTTCTCCTCCTAGCTCTGTGTTTAATTTGCTCTTCTTTCTTTACTGTTTTCAGTTGGGAGGTTAGATGACTTGTTTTAGTCTTTCTATTCTAACATAAGCATTTGATGCTATAATTTTTTTCTGTCAGTACTGCTTTAACTGCATCCAATAAATTTTGATATGTTGAACTTTCATTTTTTTTTCTTTTTTTTTATTGCATTTTAGGTTTTGGGGTACATGTGATGAACATGCAAGATTGTTGCATAGGTACACACTTGGCAGTGTGGTTTGCTGCCTTCCGTCCCCTAACCTGTATCTGTCATTTCTCCCCATGCTATCTCTTCCCACCTCCCCACCCCCCCGCCCCTCCCCCATTTCCCCCCAACGGACCCCAGTGTGTAGTGCTCCCCTCCCTGTGTCCATGTGTTCTCATTGTTCAACACCCACCTATGAGTGAGAATATACGGTGTTTGATTTTCTGCTCTTGTGTCAGTTTGCTGAGAATGATGGTTTCCAGGTTCATCCATGTCCCTACAAAGGACGTGAACTCATCGTTTTTGATGGCTGCGTAATATTCCATGGTGTATATGTACCACATTTTCCCTATCCAGTCTATCATCGTTGGGCATGTGATGAAGAGAATGAATCCAAGCTGGAAAATACTCTTCAGGATATTATCCAGGAAAACTTCCCCAACCTAGCAAGGCAGACCAATATTCAAATCCAGGAAATACAGAGAACACCACAAAGATATTCCTCAAGAAGAGCAACCCCAAGGCACATAATCGTCAGATTCACCAGGGTTGAAATGAAAGAGAAAATGCTAAGGGCAGCCAGAGAGAAAGGTCGGGTTACCCACAAAGGGAAGCCCATTAGACTCACAGCAGATCTCTCAGCAGAAACCCTACAAGCCAGAAGAGATTGGGGGCCAATATTCAACATCCTTAAAGAAAAGAACTTTCAACCCAGAATCTCCTATCCAGCTGAACTTTCATTTTTATTCAATTCAAAATATTTTAAAATTTCTCTTGAAAATTCTTCTTTGATTCATGAGTTATTGATACATATATTGTTTAATTTTCAAGTATTTGGAAATTTCAGCCTATTTTATGTTACTGATTTCTAGTTTAATTTCATTGTGTTAAAGAACATACTTTGTATAATTTCAACTCTTAAGAAACTTTGTCACACCCGTTAGGGTGATTACTATTTTTTAAGAGACACAGAGAATAGTATGTGTGGTGAGGATGTGGAGAAATTGGGACCCTTCTGCATTGTTGGTAGGATTCTAAAATGGTACAACAACTATGGAAACAGGATTCCTCAAAAATTTAAAAATAGAGCTACCCTATGATCCAGCAATCCCACTTCTGAGTATACATCCAAAAGAATTGAAAGCAAGGTCTTGAAGGGATATTTGCACACCTATGTTCATACCAGCATTATTTACAATAGTCAAGAGGTGAAAACAACCCAAGTGTTCATAGACAGATGAATGAGTAAATACAATGATGTGTGTGTGTGTGTGTGTGTATACATACACACAATGGAATATTTTGTATGCGTATATATACATACAAAATGGTGTATATATTTACTGGTATAACAATGATACATAGATACACATACACACACACATAATGGAATATTGTTTAGCCTTAAAAGGAAAGACTATGACTCCTGTCACATGCTGCAACATGGATGTACTTTGAAGATATTAGGCTAAGTAAAAGAAACTAGTCACAAAAAGACAAATATTATTTGTTCCATTATTTGTTTGTTTTCTGATTGTTCCCTCTAGTCTTTGTTCTTTTCTTTCCCATTTTCTGCTTTCTTTTGCAATATTGGTAGTTTCAATCTTACTTTCTTTCTCCAGGCTTTTGGTGTAATCCTTTGGGTCTGTTCTGTGCATGTACAACTTAAGGCTGAGCACAAACTTATGTGGATTAATACACATAATTAGAAGATCCCATTCTCTAGCTCTCTCCTCTCCAGAATTTTATTCATGAGCCCACTCTTGAGACCATGGTTGCTTCTTTCCCAGTTTCCCTAGTCAAAAAGACTGGGTATTCTTGGAATGTTAGCTGCTTACACAGCCATTACAGCCAAACAATTCCATGACTAGAGCTTTAGGGCAAAGCTGCTGGAAAATACAGAAAACAAAAACAAAACAGGATTGCCCCACACACTCTTTGCTCACAGGAACCCCTTTTCTTGGTTATTCTGGCTAGTAATACCAGGTTTCTATTAGAATTGTCACCAATCATGCCACTGTTGTGCCGTGCAGCTCTGCAACTGGAATCCACCCTCTGGAAAATCTATAAGAGAAAAAAAAATGGGACACTCACTTTAATGCAGGCTTCCTGTCTTTGTTTTGTTCTGTTTTGTTTGTTTTCATTTCTGTTTTTTTGAGACAGAGTCTCATTCTGTCACCCAGGTTGGAGTTCAGTGGTGCGAT
This sequence comes from Saimiri boliviensis, assembly GCF_048565385.1. NCBI lineage: Eukaryota > Metazoa > Chordata > Mammalia > Primates > Cebidae > Saimiri > Saimiri boliviensis. Next base: position 58,778,918 of record NC_133470.1, read on the forward strand.
CTTGGCTCACTGCAACCTCCACCTCCCAGGTTCAAGCAATTCTCCTGTCTCAGCTTCCTGAGTAGCTGGGATTACAGACGTGCACCACCATGCTTGACTAATTTTTGTATTTTTAATAGAGATGAAGTTTTGCCATGTTGGCCAGCCTGCCCTCTAACTCCTGGCCTTATGTGATCCACTCACCTTGGCCTCCCAAAGTGCTGGGATTACAGGCATAAGCCACCACCACACAGTCTCTTCTCTAAAGTTTTAACTCCCCTTCAGAATCTACCTGTTTCTGGTTACTTTTCAGTGTCTTCATTTAATTGATTTTTGCATTTTTTTTCCAGCAATTTTAGTTATATCAAGAGGAAAGATAGGTTGTAGAGATCTTACTCCATCCTTTTTTATTTTATTTTATTTTATTTTATTTTTTGAGACAGTGTCTCACTTTGTCACCCAGGCTGGAGTACAGTGGCACAATCTCAGCTTACTGCAACCTCAGCCTCCTGGATTCAAGCAATTCTCCTGCCTCAGCCTCCCTCATAGCTGGGATTACAAGCACCTGCCACCATGCATGGCTAATTTTTTGTATTTTTAGTAGAGATAGGTTCCACCATGCTGACCAGGCTGGTCTAGAACTCCTGACCTCAAGTGATCCACCTATTTTGGCCTCCCAAAGTGCAGGGATTACAGACATGAGCCACTGTGCCCAGCCAAGCCTTCTTTATCTTGACTAAAACTGGAATTCATCTTTTTACTTGTAAACTCTCTGTATATTTATATTTAATGTGAGTCTCTATGGACAACATATAGTTCACTTTTTATTCAGTCTCACAATTTGTGGCTTTTAATTTATATGTTTAGATAATTTTCATCTAATGTAATCATGGTAATGTTCCGGCTTAAATCTACCATTTTGCTATTGTATTCTATTTGTTCTATTTGCTCTCCAGTCCTTTTTTTCTTCTTTTCTTGCCTTCTTTTGGAGTAATTGAATTATGATTTAATTTTATCTCCACTATTGGCTTATTAGCAATACGTCTTTGTTTTCAGTGGTTGCACTGGGTTGTGCTTATCATATCCTACCTTAAAATAATATCATACCACTTCACATGTAGTGTAAGAACCATACAACAACACACTTTGATTTTGTCTCTCTCATCCTTTGTGCTGTTTTCACACATTTTACTTTTACATATACTATAAACCTCCTAATATATTGTTTTTATTTTTGCTTTACATAGTTATTTATCTTTTAAGAAGAATTTAAAAATGATTAAATGTCTTTTATATTTACCATTTATAGTGCTCTTTATTTCTTTGTGTAATCAAAATTTGCCTCTGGTATCATTGTCTTTCTGCCTGAAGGGCTTAATTTAATATTTCTTGTAGTGTAGGTCTGGTCTGCTGGTAATGAATTTTCTGTTTTTGTTTGCCTGAAAAGGTCTTTTTATAGAATTCAGCTTTGAAAAACAATTTCACTGGGTAAAAAATTCCAGGCTGACAGATTTTTTTTCTTTCATCACTTCAAAGATGTCACTCTATTGTCTTTTGAATAGTGTAGGTTCTGATGATATGTCTGTAATCGTCTGTAATCATTCTTACCTTTGTTCCTCTATATAATATGCCTTTAATTTGGCTGCTTCTGGCATTTTCTCTTCATCACTGGTTTAAAGAAATTAGGTTATGGTATGCCTTAGTGTGGTTTTCACTGTATTTATCTTGTTTGAAGTCTGTTGACTTTTTTGAATTATCAGGTTTATAATTTTCAATAAATTGGTAAATTTTTGGTTCTTATTTCTTCAAGTTATTATTTTTTGCCTTCATGTCCTTTGAGGGGGACATGTCCAATGCTCTGTTTACTTATTTTCAGTATTTTTCTCTCTGTGCTTCATTTTGAATGGCCTCTGTTGCTTAGTCTTTAAGTTTACTGATCTTTTTCTGCAGTGTCTAATCTGTTCTTAATCCCATCTAGTATTTTTTTAAATTTAGATATTATATTTTTAATCTCCAGAGCTTTTTCTTTTATTATTTCTGTAATGTCACTGGTAATATTCTCTATTTCTTTCCTTATTTTAGTAATTTGATTCTTCTATTTTGCTTGGTGAGTCTAGCTAATTTCTTGATTTTGTAGATCTTTCCAAAGACTCAACTTCTGGTTTTATCAATTTGATCTATTGTTTTTCTATTCATGATTCATTAATCTCTGTCCTAATCTTTATTAATTTCTTTCTTCTGCTTGCTTTAGGTTTAGTTTGCTCTTTTTAGAGTGTCTTAAGGTAGAAGTATATTCACTTCAGATCTTTCTTTTTTAAAAAAAATATACATTTACAGCTATAAACATCCCTTTAAGTACTATTTTAGCTGCATCGCATACGTTTTCATATGTTGTCTTCATTTTTATGCATCTCAAAATATTTTCTAATTTCCAGTTTGATTTTTTTCATTGAACCTATTAGTTATTTAGGAGTATGCTACTTAATTTACACATATTGTTTAATTTCCCAAATTTATTTCTGTTATTGAATGCTAATTTTATTCCATTGTAGTCAGAAAACATAATTTGTATGATTTGTGTTCATTTGAATTTATTGAGGATTGTTTTATGTTCTAATCTGGAGAATGTTCCATGTGCACTTCAGAAGAATGTACATTCTACTGTTGTTGAGTAGAATGTTATATCAATGTCTGTAAGGTCTATTTGGTTTATAATTTTGTTCAAGTCTTTTGTATCCTGTTGGTTTTCTGCCGAGTTTTTCTATTCATTACTGAAAGTGAGGTATTGAAGTTTCCAACTATTATTTTTGAGTTGTCTATTTGTTTCTTCAATTCTGTTAGATTTTGCTTCATGTATTTTGGGGTCTGTTGTATGTACATGATTTTTAATTGCTATGTCTTCCTAATGGATTGATTATTTTATCACTAATTAATATCCCTGTTTATTTTTGGTAAAAATTTTATCTTAAAGTGTGTTTTATTTTACCTTAATATTGTGACTCTAACACTTTTATGGTTGCTGCTTACATGCCATATCTTTTCCATTATTTTACTTTCAACCAATTTGTGTCTTTGAATCTATAGTATCTGTATTACAGACAGCTTATAGTTAAACCTTATTTTTAAAAAACAGTCTGGTAATCTCTGACTTTTGGTTGAATTGTTTAGTCATATTTAATTTTATTATTGATGTAGTTGGATGTATATCTGTCACTTTGCTTTTGATCCTCTATATCTTTTGTCTTCTTTGTTCCTCTATTTGTATTTCTACTTTCTTTTGAGTTAAATGAATATTTTTCTGGTATAAAATTTTAATTCCTTTTATGATTTTTTTTACTATATGTTTTTTGTTGTTGTTGTTTTATTTTATTTTTATTGCATTTTAGGTTTTGGGGTACATGTGATGAACATGCAAGATTGTTGCATAGGTACACACATGGCAGTGTGCTTTGCTGCCTTCCTTCCCCTCACCTGTATCTGTCATTTCTCCCCATGCTATCTCTTCCCACCTCCCCACCCCTCTGCCCCTCCCCCATTTCCCCCCAACGGACCCCAGTGTGTAGTGCTCCCCTCCCTGTGTCCATGTGTTCTCATTGTTCAACACCCGCCTATGAGTGAGAATATACGGTGTTTGATTTTCTGCTCTTGTGTCAGTTTGCTGAGAATGATGGTTTCCAGGTTCATCCATGTCCCTACAAAGGACGTGAACTCATCGTTTTTGATGGCTGCGTAATATTCCATGGTGTATATGTACCACATTTTCCCTATCCAGTCTATCATCGTTGGGCATTTGGGTTGGTTCCAGGCCTTTGCTATTGTAAACAGTGCTGCAATGAACATTCGTGTGCACGTGTCCTTGTAGTAGAATGATTTATAATCCTTTGGATATATACCCAGTAATGGGATTGCTGGGTCAAATGGGATTTCTATTTTTAGGTCCTTGAGGAATCGCCACACTGTCTTCCACAATGGTTGAATTAATTTACATTCCCGCCAACAGTGTAAAAGTGTTCCTATTTCTCCACATCCTCTCCAGCATCTGTTGTTTCCCGATTTTTTAATGATCGCCATTCTTACTGGTGTGAGATGGTATCTCAATGTGGTTTTGATTTGCATTTCTCTGTGAAATGGAAGGAGATGGAACTCTGTGTTTTTGGCTGCAATTGCCCAAAGTAGAGTTTTTGTTACACTGATCTGGGAAAACGGAGAGAAAGTGTTTCATGGGTAAGAGAAGCAGGAGATGAATCATGTCTTAAATGTCACAGACTGACATTGCTCTTAGCAAAATGTAGTCGATTTTATTGAAGAAATAGTTCTTCCTTCTGTATGCTTTAGGACACTTTCCAAAGACTTTTAGCAGTTGTTGCTTTTTTGTAATTTTCACAAACTGTGGTTGTTTAACTAGGCTGAGAATCTGTCCAGCACTTCATGCCACTATCCTGGAAGTCATTCCATATATATATATATATATATATATATATATATATATATATATATTTTTTTTTTTTTCTGGTGGTTCTTTCTCTCAACTTTTGGTAGCTTCCTCTCATGTATATACAGATAGGGTAATCAGCCAAATGTTCACCATGCTCACTTACAGTTTTCTCTTCTTGCCTGTGGCCTGAATGATATTTCCATGCAATAAACTAGGGCAATAATTGGGCTTACCTTGTTTGATTCTCTTTTCTTGGGGGTCACAGTACTGTGCTACCTGTTGTGTAATAGCTGAAATAAATATTGTTTGATATGTTTTATGGCTTTCTAGTTGCTTTAAGGAAGAAGGATAAATCTGGTCCCTTCTACATTCTGGCTGGAAGTGAGATTACTAGTCCAGTACTCTTCTTCTCCTTTTTTTTTTTTTTTTTTTTTTTGCTTTACCTGATTAAGAGCAGAGACTGGAGATTTGGATTCTGGCTCTCCACTGGTTAAGGCAACTCACCTCATTTTTTTTCTGCCTCATTTTTCTCCTCTACAAAGTGAAGCTAATACAAGTATTTCCCTTTTACTGTTTTTGTGAGAATTGAGTTACGTTTGTTAAGTGTTTGTAACAGAATATGACCAATAGGAAGCGGAAATAAGTTTTAACCACTACTACCACCACCATCACCATGACTGCCACCATTGCTTATGGTAGAGATATGGAAGCAGACTGGACCATAATATTTAGTACATACTACTGGATACTAAACATTATATAGCAGTTGGGTTTTTGTATATATGAACTCTCATTTGTTTGTATTAATGTGCAAACTTAAGATGATAGAACTGCAGAGCTAGAAGAGATCACCTGTGTGAATCACAAGCAAAAATAGGTGCAAGCTGATTCCCTGGGCTATGATTATGTAGCAAGTTCATCTCTGACTTCCATTAAGTTCTCTTAGTGTCACACCATGATACCACTTGTCTTTTCTGTATCTAATGTCCTCCTCCATCATTATCCAAGTGAAAATTGTGCTAATAGTTCTCTACAATTGGGTAAATTTAAAAATTGAGGTAAAACCAAAGATAGTATTAACTGCCCACATGAACTGTTAGGGTAGTTCAACCTAGGTAGGTAAATGTGTTCAATACTCAGGCATTAGTAGACCATCCATAGCCTGTTTCTATTTATAAAGATCTGGAAATAGTTAAGGTGGCTAATTTTGGAAATGTATTTTATTTCCATCTGGTCTGAATCAATGAACTTAAATTTCATGCTATGTGGGATGGAGACATTTTATGAGACACCAGATTTAAAGACTATTATGTAATATTCCCAGAATCTTCTTTTGGTGTTATAAGAGAAGTTTAATTACTTATCTGTGCATAAGTGATATGATGTTAGTAATATATGATGAAGCAGCAAGTGGATGCCTCCTATTGACTTGGATAGCCTTCTTTGAGCCCTCAAGCCTTATCTGTATGATGTTCTCTGTCAGGAGAACAGTGCATTGGTGCTTTACGTTAACATTCCTCAGCATATCAAGGTAATATAATAGCACTCAGAACCGGTTTCTGAATATCTATGTGCCAAGGCATTATTCTAAATTCTAAACCTTTTCCCCACATTATCTCATTTAATCATCACAGAAACATTCCAGAGTAGGTATTATATTCCAATTTTATAGAGGAATGAAACTGAGGCTCAAAAATGTGAAGTGTCTTGTCTAAGATTATGTAGAAATCCAGGAATAGATGTGGACTTCTGATCCAGAGTGTCTGACTCTGAAGCCCTGTGTTTCCCACAGGGTTTATCATTGGAATTGGCACTGAGTGCTGTCATTGGTCATAGCACTACTACTAAATGCAAAGCTCTGCTACTCAAACTTTTAAAGGCAACATTGTAAAGATACTACAGTGTATCTTTGTACCCAGAAGATTAACAGGAGGAACAAGTAATTAAATGTTTCATGTTAGATAAAACTTTGGTGAAAGAATGCAAGAAGCTGAAGTAGTACTATAGGCTTAAACCCTCAAATGGTATCCACCTATTGGTTTTACCAGTCAGCAAGTGATCAAGAGAGGAAGATGTTTTGGTTAAGCAAAAAGACATTGTGGTTTAGAGTAGCAAGGGTTGGTTGGAGTTAGTGCTGCAAGGTGCTTTATTTAGGTACTTCTCATTTGATCCTTGTAATGGTGCTTTAAATTAGGTGGTATCATCCTCATTTTCCACCCACCTTGGCCTCTGAAAGTGCTGAGATTACAGGTTTGAGCCATTGTGCCCAGCCAGAAGATCCTCATTTTCAGAGGCAAAGGTGGTAAAGAAGTTGAAACTTAATAACTTGCCTAAGATCACAAGCTGTTATATTCTTATAGAATTGGGCAGTCGTTCTGCAGGTCTGCCTACTCTGGGCCTATGTCCTTTCTTCTCTCTCACTCTTCCTGAAATGGTGACCAGGTAGCATCATATCTGCTACTATCTCCTTTTCCTCTTTGCTTTGGAGTTAAGGTTATTTTTCAATGGCTAAAGAGAAGATACATTTCTCTAGTACTTACATTTCTTTTTTTGTCGGACAGATATGTGGGATTCTTGCATCACACTTAATTCATCTGGAGTCGGTGAAAGGCAGGAATGGATATCTGAAGCAGTTTTCACGTACTAATTAACATATCCAGTTTCTATGTTTTACCTTGGAATTCTATCACTCATGATAACACTCGTTATTTCAGGCTGATCACAAGTTTTAATGGGTAGCTACATATGTTTTTGATTGATGAAACCTAAAGAATTGTTTATTAATAAATGCCATTCATGGCGATCATTAAAATAATCAGAAGACAACAGATGCTGGAGAGGATGTGGAGAAAAAGGAATGCTTTTACACTGTTGGTGGGAGTGTAAATTAGTTCAACCATTGTGGAAAACAGTGTGGCAATTCCTCAAGGATCTAGAACTAGAAATACTGCATGACCCAGCAATGCCATTACTGGGCACATACCCAAAGGATTATAAATTATTCTATTATAAAGATACATGCACACGTATGTTTATTGAGGCACTGTTTACAATAGCAAAGACTTGTAACGGACCCAAATGCCCATCAATAATTGATTGGATAAAGAAAATGTGGCACATATACACCATGGAATACTATACAGCCATAAAAAACATGAGTTCATGTCCTTCGCAGGAACATGGATGAAGCTGGAAACCATCATTCTCAGCAAACTGACACAAGAACAGAAAACCAAACACCACATGTTCTTAGTCATGAGTGGGTGTTAAACAATGCAAACACATGGACACAGGGAGAGTAGCATCACACACTGGGGCCTGCCGGGAGGTGGGAAGGTTAGGGGAGGGATAGCAAGGGATGGGGGATTGGGGAGGGATAAAATTAGAATAAATACCTAATGTAGATGATGGGGGGGATGGATGCAGCAAACCACCATGGCATGTGTATACCTGTGTAACAAACCTGCACACTTTGCACATGTACCCCAGAACTTAAGGTATAATTTTGTCATTCATACAGGAAATTAAACCTTCAAAAATTGGGTCTTTTTCAGAAAATTGAATAAAAAGGCAGTTCTTGTAGTTGATAGTACTTGGGATTGGTGACCTTGCGAGTTAATGATCCCGAGTCCTGCCTTCCATTAACTAACCTTTAATGATAGCTGTCACCAAAAAAAATGAAAAATGGCTATGAGCTTCAAAAATCATTTTACTTTGACTCTCCTGTGTTCTGGTTCATCAAAGCAGTCTTTTCTTTGCTTGTTAAGAAAAAAGAGACACCACAAATAAAATACTAAAAGCTACACGAGTGGAGTTGACTTTTCAGTGTTCCAAAATATTTAGTGCTGCAGAAAATTCAGTCATAAAAGCTAAATTATGAAAATGAAAATCTTCTGGCTGGGCATGGTGGCTCAAACCTGTAATCCCAGCACTTTCAGAAGCCAAGGTGGGCGGATCACCTGAGGTCAGGGGTTCGAGACAAGCCTGGCCAACATGGTAAAACCTCATCTCTCCTAAAAATGGAAATATTAGCCAGGAGTGGTGGTGGGTGCCTATAATTCCAGTTACTCAAGAGGCTGAGGCAGGAGAATCACTTGAACCCAGAGGGAGAAGTTGCAGTGAGCCAAGATCGCACCATTGCACTCCAGCCTGAGCTACAGAACAAGACTCCGTCTCAAGAAAAAAAAGAATAAGAAAATGAAGATCTTCCACTCCTTCCCTTCTTATCCTTCTCCCTTCCTCTCTTCTCCCTCTTCCTTCCCCCACTTATTTTCTCTCATTCTCTTGCTCTCATTCTGTTTTTGTTCTGCCATTGTCTCTTTCTCATTCTCTTTCTTTCTCTCTCTCTTTCTCTTGTTTTCTCTCTCACATTGTTTGCATTGTAGCTGCTTCTCCTTTATATGAACATTAAGTAATGTCATGTTTGCCCCAGGTTGCCATGGAAATGTTTCAAGTAGGCCTTTTAAGGAAGCTGACTTGCTCCATTAGTGAAATCATACTCAAATTTTCTAAGGATGGTGATTTGGGAATATTTCTACATAGAAATAAGGGCTCAGAACTCTGAAGTCTAGGCACTCCTCCCAACCCCAACTTCTGTTCTCCTACATATAGAGTTTTCTTCCATTGTGTCTTCTTGGAGACCCATGGTATGATTTTATTAAGGGAATATGTGGATTTCGTTAGGCTTCTATTATTCTCTGATTTTTTTTAGCCCACCTAAGAGTGACTCCCAGTATGCCCTTTTTCAGAGCAGAAGGGAAGGGTATAAATTGAAGTTTTGAGCATATAAAACCTGGCTTAAGGTGGAAGCAAAAGTATTTTACAGTGGGGGAAAAAAGTCTTGACTCCTGCAAATGCATGCAGGTAGAAAAAGGTGCATATTTTATCTGGTAAAAGGGATTCCTACCCTCCTCTTTGCCCTCCACACCAAAATAAAAAAGAAATAAGTTGAAAAGATTTGCCATCCTCTGGATGGTGAGAAGAGAAATGGGTTATATGTTCCTGGCCTCTAGGGATGGGATAAAGGAAATACTTGGTACTCCTGCAGCCCCAGTGGAAAGAGATTTAATGCCCAGTATGGCAATAGAGAAGGGCAACTTTAGGAAGGCCCAAGTTTCATTAAGAGGTTTAACACTCTAGCAGAGGCATCTTCTATGCACTGCAATGAGTAGCAGCTTCTCCTTCACACAAATATTTTCTGAGTTTCTAGGCACTGGAGAAAGAGCTTTGAATAGATACAATTTCCTGCCTTCCTAGAGTGTATAGTCATACTGGGAGAGGCAGACAACAGATTTCAAAAATTGCTAAGAAAATATCAGATGATAATAAGCATGAAGAAAATAAACAGGATAGTGAGAAAAATATATAGTAATGATGGGAAGGATACTCAGGTTGGTTAGAACTCCTCTTTGAGGGGATAACATTTAAACTGAGATTTATAGATAAGAAGGATCTATCCACACAAAGAGCCAGGAGAGGAACAGTGTTCAGATAGACAAAACGGCAAATTCAAAAGCCCTGAAATTAGACGTGTTTGGCCTTTCTTAGGAACCAAGGAAAAGTATGGGCAGTATGAAACATTGGTAGAGGCCAGATTATGCAGCCATGTAATCCGTGGGATTTATAAGCCATGTTAGGAATGTGGATTTTATTCTGAGTGCAGTGAAAAGCTATTGTAGGATTTTAAACTGGAGTGCAATCTATCAGATTGTGCTTTGACATGATTACTGTCTGCAGAGAGGACAATGGATTGAAAGAGGTCAGCAGTGGAAGCAGAAATATTGGTAGGAGGCTACTACCTTTTTCCGAGGAAGAGACAGTGTAATCTTGGATTAGAATGGTAACAATGGAGGTGAAGGGAAGTAGAAGGATTTTGGTTATAATTCAAAGATAGAGTTAACAGGGCTTGCCCATGGATTAGATGTGTGGATAGAGGAAAAGAAAGAAATAAGACTGTTTTCCTTTCTAGTTTTAGTAACTGGGTAGCTTAAAATGGAATACTGGAAGGGTGGTGGTTAGGATTTGCAAGTGAGACAGTAATTTGGAAAAGGAGAAATCTGTGTGAGACAGTCAGAGTCCTGGAATTGACAGACCAAAAGCAGTTAATTCAGCCACTGCTATGCTGATAAGGAGGACACCGGCAGTAAAGAAGTAGCACCCTGGAGAAGATTTGAAGATGAGAAGCTGCTCAGCCCACTCCTGTGGAAGCAGAATTAGTTAACAGACACAGAAGAGGTCCTGCTTGGCTCAAAAGAGAATGGTAAAACCTGGAGTTCCAAGATTTGGTGAGGGAGGGTGGGTTGAGGTTCTTGTTGCCTTTGTTGAGATCAGACACCTCAATTTTAATTCTCAGGCTGATGGAATCTAGAGAAACACCTGTTGAATTTGTAATAGAAAAAGCACTGGAAATGAAAATCACACTCTTCTATTTATAAAAGAGGATTGATTTGATAAAGTGATGAGAAATAAGATGATTTGCAAAGTACTGTTTCTGACCACTTCACAGGGATATGCAAAGTTTTATTACCAAGGACTGTGCTAAAAAGGCCTGTTTCGTGATATGTTGTAAGTTTGTGTCATGTAAACAAAGGTAGGATATGTGCTGCCACTTGCCTTTAAGGAATGATAACTTCAATATTATTTTTTTTTTGAAAAAAGAAAAGAAAGGCAGCTTTAGGATAATCAGCACACCAACATTTGTCACTTGTCTCCTTTGGAAAGACAGTGTAGCATAATAGCTTAAAAGCATGGACTCTTGAGCTGCCTGGGTTCTAATCTCTGCTCTACCACTTACCAGCAGCATGATCTTTGCGTCAGTTAGTTAAACTCCTTTAAGTCTAAGCTTTTAAGTCTGTAAAATAAGGATATAGGATCTCCCTCATAAGGTTGTTTTGATGATAAAATATGTTGATATTTATAAATTGCTTAAAACAGTATTCATGTTAGTGTTTGTTAAATAAGATAAAATTAATAATCATTTGAATAAGAGGCAAATTAAATAAATGTAAGACTAGCCCAAAATACAGGGTGATTTTATTATTATTATTATACTTTAATTTCTGGGGTACATGTGCATATTGTGCAGGATTGTTACATAGGTATACATGTGCCGTGGTGGTTTGTTGCATCCATCCCCCTGTCATCTACAGTAGGTAATTCTCATAATGTTTTCCCTCCCCAATCCCCCCACCCCCTGCTAACCCTCCCTTAACCCCCACACCTCTCACAGGCCCCGGTGTGTGATGTTTCCCTCCCTGTGTCCATGTGTTTTCATTGTTCAACACCCACTTATGACTGAGAACATGCAGTGTTTGGTTTTCTGTTCTTGTGTCAGTTTACTGAGAATGATGGTTTCCAGCTTCATCCATGTCCCTACAAAGGACATGAACTCATCCTTTTTTATGACTGCTTAGTATTCCATGTTGTATATGTGCCACATTTTCTTTATCCAGTCAATCATTGATGGGCATTTGGGTTGGTTCCAAGTCTTTGCTATTGTAAACAGTGCCACAATAGACCTATGTGTGCATGTGTCTTCATAATAGAATGTTTTATAATCCTTTGGGTATATACCAAGTAATAGATTGCTGGGTCAAATGGTATTTCTATTTCTAGATCCTTGAGGAATTGCCACACTGTTTTCCACAATGGCTGAATTTATTTACACTCCCACCAACAGTGTAAATGCATTCCTATTTCTCCACATCCTCTCCAGCATCTGTTGTCTCCAGAGTTTTTAACGGTCACCATTCTAACTGTTGTGAGATGTTATCTCAAGGTGGTTTTGATTTGCTTTCTATAATGACCAGTGATGATAAGCTCTTTTCATATGTTTGTTGGTTGCATAAATGTCTTCTTTTCAAAAATGTCTGTCATATCCTTCACCCACTTTTTGATAGGGTTGTTTTTTTCTTGTAAATTTGTTTAAGTTCTTTGTAGATTCTGGTTATTAGCCCTTTGTCAGATGGGTAGATAACAAAATTTTTTTCCCACTCTGTTGGTTGCCTGTTCACTCTAATGATAGTTTCTTCTGCTGTGCAGAAGTTCTTAAGTTTAATTAAATCCCATTTGTCTATTTTGGCTTTTGTTGCCATTGTTTTGGGTGTTTTAGTCAAAAAGTCCTTGCCTATGCCTATGTCCTGAACAGTTTTGCCTAGATTTTCTTGTAGGGTTTTTATGGTGTTAGGTCTTATGTTTAAATCTTTAATCCATCTGGAGTTAATTTTTATATAAGGTATAAGGAAGGGATCCAGTTTCAGCTTTCTGAATATGGCTAGCCAGATTTCCTAGCACCATTTATTCAATAGGAAATCCTTTCCCCATTGCTTGTTTTTGTCAGGTTTGTCAAAGATCAGATGGTTGTAGATGTGGACCATTACTTCTGAGGCCTCTGTTCTGTTCCGTTGGTCTATATCTCTGTTTTGGTACCAGTATTATGCTGTTTTGATTACTGTAGCCTTATAGTGTAGTATGAAATCAGGTAGTATGATGCCCCCAGCTTTTTTTTTTTTTTTCCTTAGGATTATCTTGGCTATGCAGGGTCTCTTTTGGTTCCATATGAAGTTTAAGGTGTTTTTTTCCAATTCTATGAAGAAAGTTGATGGGGATACCATTGAATCTGTAAATTACTTTGGGCAGTATGGCCATTTTCATGATATTGATTCTTCCTAACCATGAGCATGGAATGTTTTTTCATCCATTTGTGTCCTCTTTTATTTCTTTGAGTAGTGGTTTGTAGTTCTCCTTGAAGAAATCCTTCACATCCCTTGTTAGTTGTATTCCTGGGTATTTTATGCCCTTTGCAGCAATTGTGAATGGGAGTTCACTCATGATTTGGCTCTCTTTAAGTCTGTTATTGGTGTATAAAAATGCTTGTGATTTTTGCACATTGATTTTGTAAACTGAGACTTTGCTGAAGTTGCTTATTAGCTTATGTAGATTTTGGGCTGAGACGATAGGTTCTTCTAAATACACAATCATGTCATCTACAGAAACAAGTTGGCTTCCTCTTTTCCTAATTGAATATGCTTTATTTCTTTTTCTTGCCTGATTGCCCTGGCCAGAACATCCAATACTATGTTGAATCGGAGTGGTGAGAGAGAGCGTCCTTGTCTTGTGCCAGTTTTCAAAGGGAGTACTTCCAGTTTTTGCCCATTCAGTATGATATTGGCTGTGGGTTTGTCATAAGTAGCTCTTATTATTTTGAGATACATTCCATTGGTACCTAATTTATTGAGAGTTTTTAACATAAAGAGCTGTTGAATTTTGTTGAAGGCCTTCTCTGCATCTATTGAGATAATCGTGGTTTTTGTCTTTAGTTCTGTTTATGTGGTTAATTACGTTTATAGACTTGCACATGTTGAACCAGCCTTGCATCCCTGGGATGAAGCCGACTTGATCATGATGGATAAGCTTTTTGATATACTACTGGATTCAGTTTGCCAGTATTTTATTGAGGATTTTCACATCTATGTTCATCATGGATATTGGCCTGAAATTTTCTTTTTTAGTTGTGTCTCTACCAGGTTTTGGTATCAGGATGATGTTGGTCTCATAAAACGAGTTAGGGAGGATTCCCTCTTTTTGTATTGTTTGGAATATTTTTGGAAGGAGTGGTACCAGCTCCTCTTTGTACCTCTGGTAGAATTTGGCTGTGAACCTGTCTGGTCCTGGACTTTTTTTGGTTGGTAGGCTATGAATTGCTGCTTCTACTTCAGATCTTGTTATTGGTCTATTCAGGGATTCAACTTCTTCCTGGTTTAGTCTTGGGACGGTGTAAGTGTCCACGAATTCATTCATTTCTTCTAGATTTACTAGTTTAAGTGCATAGAGGGTTTGCAGTAATCTCTGATAGTAGTTTGTATTTCTGTGGAATCAGTGGTGATATCCCCTTTATCATTTTTTATTGCATCTATTCGATTCTTCTCTCTTTTCTTTTTTATTAAGTCTGCCTAGCAGTCTATCTGTTTTGTTGATCTTTTCAAAAATGCAGCTTCTGAATTTATTGATTTTTTTGAAGAGTTTTTTGTGTCTCTATCTCCTTCAGTTCTGTTCTGATCTTAGTTATTTTTTGTCTTCTGCTAGCTTTTGAATTTGTTTGGTCTTCCTCCTCTAGTTCTTTCAATCATGATGTTAGGGTGTCAATTTAGATCTTTCCTTGCTTCTCATGTGGGCATTTAGTGCTATAAATTTCCCTCTAGGCACTGCTTTAAAGGTGTCCCAGAGATTCTGGTAAGTTGTGTGTTCATTCTCACTGGTTTTGAAGAACATCTTTATTTCTGCCTTAATTTCATTATTTTTCTGGTAGTCATTTAGGAGCAGGTTATTCAGTTTCCATGTAGTTGTGCAGTTTTCAGTGAGTTTCTTAAACCTAAGTTCTAATTTTATTGCACTGTGGTCTGAGGGACTGTTAATTATGATTTCCATTCTTTTGCATTTGCTTAGGGTTGATGCACTTTCAATTATGTGGCCAATTTTAGAGTAAGTGCAACGTGGTGCTGAGAAGAATGTATATTCTGTGGATTTGGGGTGGAAAGTACTGTAGATGTCTATTAGGTCTGCTTGGTCCGGATCTGAGTTCAAGTCCTGGATATCCTTGTTAATTTTCTGTCTCATTGATCTGTCTGATACGGACAGTGGAGTGTTAAAGTCTCCCAGTATTATTGTGTGCGAGTCTAAGTCTCTTTGTAGGTCATTAAGAACTTGCTTTATACATCTGGGTGCTCCTCATACAAGGTGATTTTATAGAGTAGGCAGGACCAAGAAAGCAGCCAGCTGAGAGTTGAGACTCAGGTCTAGACTATCCAGCATTGGTTCTGAAGTAGGACCATGGTGTTTGTTATGACTTGATTAGTATCTTTCTGTCTGCAGGAAAAGAACTGAGGCCCAAAGATAAGTAATTGTTCCTAGGTCTCTAAGAACACTGAACTACATACAAATAACACATGTAACTCTCCACTGACACAAGGACTAATAGGATATTACTTTCTGAAAAATCACTGTTTTTCCAAAGCTCATTATGACTCCCAATTTGTCCTTTTAGAAACTTCCTCTCGCTAAGGTTTTCTTTTTCTTTTTCTTTTTTTTTTTTTTGGTTGGGGAGAGAGGGCCATCACTTCTGTCAGAAGAATAGACAAAATAAAATGAGTTAGTTTTATTTTTCTTACAGTTTATTTTTCTCCTGAAGAAGTAACTCTAAATTCTTTATTGAATACACAATATGTCTCTAAATTCTTTATTGAATACACAATATGTTTTTTTTTCCTATTCACCAGGATATTTCCTCCTTCTTCCCATTTTGTTCCAGGTATTGGTATTCAGAAGATTTATAATTGCATTTTTTATATATTGGAGGAACTACCAAGTGGTGCTTTATGAGCATCAAATGGCAAAAGTCAGCATCTGTGGTTGGATCAGGATAGTAATTATAAGCAGCACATTTACGTTATTCCACCTGGGAAGTAGAGCAGAATTTCGGCCCTTTTTAGAGTTATAGGGCTGCATAGATTTGAAGAGGCCTCATCCATCTTCTTCCCCGTAGGCTCAACTCTACCTAAACCTTTCTGGAAAGATGAATATCTCATTTTTAAAGGGGCTTTGGGAATTAAATTTTGAAACCTCCTTCTAAGTCATTTCTGTGTTTAGGATTTTCATTGTCAGAACGTTTTAAAATTTTATTCAGGTAAAAGCCCATTACAAAGACACAGATATTTCCCTCTTCTCTTGAATGTTTTATAGAAATGATGCTTTGCTGCACTGACTACAATGGACTACATTACTATAATAAACTTATACCAGCAATTTTTTTTTCTGTTCCCATTTCCATACCAGCTAGTTTATAATACAGATATCTTGTCTTATATCTGCTTTGTGGGGAAAAGAAGAGGACAAAACTTATAACCTTTCCTCTTTACTACTAGGTTGTGATCACTTGCAGATTTACTATTGACAATGTGAGGTGAGCTCGCTTGTTTTCTTGTCTCATCTATGGGTTGGGAATATTATTTATAGCAATACCCTAATTATAAAAAATATTGCACTCAAACCAAAGAAACAGGAAGGTCAGTTAAGGGGTGATCAATTAGTGAACTCTTAGCTGTATTTGAGTCCCTTTTCTCATTCCCAGTGTTTGTTAGTCTTTTGGTTCTTTTGATTTTCTCTTTTTTCTGAATGTAAAATTAATGTGCCATGAGAAAGTTCTAGTATATGCTGTTGGACTAAGAAGAAACTTAATAGTTAAGCTATGTCTCTTTAGTAATTAAAGGGGGTGCTGCAAATAATTTAGTAAAAAAGGGGGGTGCTGGCTCCTCTTGGTTGGTCAGGTGTGATAGCTCACAGTTAACGTTTGTTTAGCCAACTTAATTCCAAAGTTTAAGCATTAGTTGAAATGTATCTTTTTTGAATAATATTGATTGCATGATCCTGAGTTTTCAACATTAAGTCATTTTAATAGATTTATTTTAGGAAATAGAAGTTATCATCTGGCATACAGTAAGGAACTAATGTAGTTCATATCTCTTTCTTTATAACTAAAAAGATATTCTCACTTCATCCCAGCAGATACTATGTTAGCTGTTTAGCAGCAACATGTTCATAAGGAAGGATAATCTTACACATTTTATTCTGCAAAGAGGGGTACTGTAAATAAAGTATTATGAACAGAAAACTGAACTTTCATAATGAAGCCATTATGGATATTGTGTCAAGATGTCATTTTAATAATCCAAATTTTAATCATCCTGACTTCACCTGTCACATCATGTTTTATTTTCTATTAGCCACACATCTCTGAAATGTTCACTAAGAGACAGTGGTAATAGAATTTACACCTGTCCTAATGTATTTGTATTGTCAGGCATTGATGAGAGAATAGGTTTGATATACTTTGTACAAAGCTCTCCATGTGGGCTCAGTCTCTGTATGGAATCTTTTCATTATGGAGTCATAATGCTCAAACAATTTGTCTGTATTTTTATTGTGCATCACTCAGAAGTAGGGTTTATGTTAAAACATATCCTGGATGAAGGCCCTGCTAAAATATTTCATGTTTATATTCCTCCAGTTCTGCTACTACATTTGCTCTTCTTTGGAAGTGTCCTTTAAAACTACTTTCAAATGTCAGATATAGGCTTCAAGACGTGTTCATCTTCATCTTTATACACAAAGAGCAAGGGTTAAACATCGTAATTCATCCAGACAATTGAGCATAAGCCAAAAGTTCCAGTTGGGTAGAGGGTAAGACTATTGCCCCTGAGATGGGAGAAATTGGGGTCTGGGATGAAATGCTCTAACAACGTGGACTAGATGATCCTATAGAAAAAAGATTCAGTGTCAAAGTGTTAGCTCTTTATATTCTTATAGAATTTGTAGATTATCTTAGTATGCTTGCTTCTTCCTCTTCAGCTCCCCTCGTTTGGACTTTCTCACTATTGTTTAGCCCTGGGAACAACGTTTATATTCAGCAAACGTTTTTTGAGCAATGCTTAAGTGCAAACATAAAGAAACAAGTTTGGAGGCTGGGCACGGTGGCTTATGCCTATAATCCCAGCACTTTCAGAGGCCGAGGTGGGCAGATCACCTGAGGTCGGGAGTTTGAGACCAGCCTGGCCAACATGGTGAAACCCTGTCTCTACTAAAAATACAAAAAATTAGCTGGGCATGGTGGCATGTGCCTGTAGTTCCAGCTACTTGGGAGGCTGAGACAGAAGAATCCTTGAACCCGGGAGGTGGAGATCGCAGTGAGCTGAGATCGCACCATTGCACTCCAGCCTGGGCAACAAGAATGAAACTCCATCTCAAAAACAAACAAACAAACAAACAACAACAACAACAAAAACAGATGGAGAGCACATCTTTTTTTTTTTTCTTTTTTCCATTTGGATACTTATGAAACCAATTATTCAAGTTGGGGATTTGGGGTTATATCTGACTCCTGGTTCCACACAAGAATTTATGTGCTGTCTGATCTGTTTATCCTCTAATGCATTTTGATCTTTAAGGTTACTTCCAGTCATTAAACATTTGCATTAATTGAATAATTGGATTTATTATTCAATAATTTTGTATATTTTAAGATTTCTTTCCTTTTTTTTTTTTTTTTAGGGAAATCAATGACTTCCTTTTTTAAACCAGCATCATTCCCCGATACAGCATTGTAAATAATGATAGCTGGGATATACTCAATTCCAAAAGGTCCAGTGTCATTTTTCGATACAGTAGGAGTGAATAAGATCATCTGTAGATTAGCCAGAGGGAAAATGCCTTTGTATTTTACCTTTGTAGCAGCCTCTTGAAGGATATTTAATATGATATTGTTATCTGTAAGAAATAGAATAAAGCAAGATAAAGCATGTATGTTCAGGTGTGTGACTGACAGCTCTCCTGAAAGCAGAAAGTAATAATTTTTTACTTTTAAAAAAGTCTGGAAGAAGGCCCCAGATAATTCAGGGAAAGACAAATGATGCTGAAATGAAGTCACAT
Source organism: Saimiri boliviensis (assembly GCF_048565385.1). Classification (NCBI taxonomy): domain Eukaryota; kingdom Metazoa; phylum Chordata; class Mammalia; order Primates; family Cebidae; genus Saimiri; species Saimiri boliviensis. The sequence continues at coordinate 58,797,810 of NC_133470.1, forward strand.
GACTCAGTGGATAATTCCAGTGAAACCCAGGAAGAACTGCATTAGTGATAGTCTGTAAGTATACACAGTGTTTTACAATAGGTTGATTGCACTAAACAAAGGAGAAAATCCTTTCTGTGAGGTGTTTACAATCTAAAGATACAAGTTGGTGCGGTACAATATGGAATGAGAACAATAAGTGAGCCCCATGGTGGGTGGTCTTCATAGCTGAAATGCTTCAAAACAAGTGCCTTCTTGGAAAGGTAGAGGTTGGAGAGGGAGTGGCTCAGGCATGCAAAGAAGTTGAAGGCTGTTTTTTGGGACTGGGGAATAAGGATAACAAAGGGGAGGATTGGATAGTGTGTCTGAAATAAAGGCTCAACATAAAAATGGGTAAAGAGATCAGACTGACATTGGCATGGTACAGCGTGGTGATTTAGAAAACAAGGGGAAATGCCAGCAGGGGAGGACTGAGAGAGAGGGGCAAACAACATACCTAAGACTGTATTACAGCAAATGCCACGTCGTTAAAGATTCTTCAGATCTCTCCCTATATCTGGAGAATGCTGCTTGCCACAGATTCTTGCTAGTGTGACTGGATTCTGTACCAAAGGAAAGAACAGTCTAGTATGGTTGGAACAGTACAATAAGATTCTGTCTGTGAAAAAGGCCTTGTACAAACCTCCCATGGGGTTTTATAAAAGCCTTTTTGTACCAAAAAAAAAAAAAAAAAAAAAAAGCAAAGCAGTACAAATGTACGTCATCATCGTTTTGTGTAGCTTTGACTTCATTAAGTTTTTGGTTGGTAAAGTATTTTAAGAAAATATTAGCAGTAGAACATCCCATTTCAGAGATGTTATCAGAAACAGATTGGCTATTATAAATGCTTCACTTGTTTCCATGTAAGCTCATTACAACTTCTCATAGTAAGTATTCCCACATAGGGCTCTCTATTTTCCTTACAATTGAACTAATACTTCACGTAAGCAAAGATCCTCATTCTCATCCTCATTCCTGACCCCTCTCTTGTTATCCAGCCTCTTTTCCACTTGTGTTCATAAGGTCGTATGTTTTCTTTGTTCTCACAATACCATTTTTGTACTCTGCCTCATTCCAACAAGGATATCAGTTTGTTTACCAAGAAATACATACTATAACAGGATTAACAAATTGACAGGGAAGTGGATATGAAGGGAAAATAATCATAAGAAACAAAATGAGGCCAGGGTAAGGTTAGTACACCAAGTATACAGCATTGGAGACTTATGATTGTGCCCTAAACTTGACCCAGCTTCTTAGAAGACTGATAAAGGAAGGAAATGTTAGTTATAAGAGTTGCAGGTGTCCTAAGGTAAAAACGAACTTATTTCTCAGAAGAGGCAGCACAGCTTTTCTTGAGACTTGTAAGAAATTCCTCCCATGGGGTTTTATAAATGCCAGTTTGGTGGATTTAGATTTTATCCTGAGGGCACTGGGAAGCCGGCGAAAGTTTTTGATTTAGGGGATGACATACACAAAGCCATATTTAAAGCAGATATAGGAAAGCTCAAATGAGTGGAGGGGAAACTAGATGCAGGAACAAGTAAGAGATGAGGCTCTAAGAGTCTGGGCAATGAGGGTATATCAGAGGGAATGTCAAATGAAGGAAAGCTATAAGAGAGGTTTGGAAGACATACAAGGTCATTGCTGAGATATAAATGGAAAAGAAATAATCAAGGATGCCTGTAGGGTTCAGGCATAGCTGAAGTGATGGTATCATAATCCCTTGCAAATAAAAGAGGAGAAAAGATATGTTAAAGTGGAAAGCCCAGAAGATGATTAAAAAGCTGAGATAACCGCTATGGGTTCTTATAGTCACATTTTGGAGGAAGCAGAACAAAGAAAATGGAGAGTTATTGGGCCGGGTGCGGTGGCTCAAGCCTGTAATCCCAGCACTTTGGGAGGCTGAGGCAGGTGGATCACGAGGTCAAGAGATCGAGACCATCCTGGTCAACATGGTGAAACCTCGTCTCTACTAAAAATACAAAAAATCAGCTGGGCATGGTGGCACGTGCCTGTAATCCCAGCTACTCAGGAGGCTGAGGCAGGAGAATTGCCTGAACCCAGGAGGCGGAGGTTGCGGTGAGCCGAGATCATGCCATTGCACTCCAGCCTGGGTAACAAGAGCGAAGCTCCGTCTCAAAAAAAAAAAAAAAGGAGAGTTATCATTTATTTAGCACTTTATAGTTTATGAAGTACTTTTACATACAGTATCTTATGACATTCCTGTGAAGAAAGTAGTACTATACACATTTTACAGATAAAAAATCTTGGACTAAATGATTAACTGACATATAACTAGTAAGTGCCTTGTTTATCGCCCACTGTATCACACTATCTCCAGAAGACCACCTGCTTGGAGCTATTAACATAATATTATCAGATGAAAATATCAGGACAAGGCTTGAGTTTTGTCATTATAGACATCAATATTGTCCTTTGCTTTATAAAATTATTACACTGGGGACATTTAATAGGAATAGGACTATTTGCCCTATACTAAATGTCCTCAGACTACTATGCTTTTAAATTTTCATATCTGTTTTTTATACTTCTTTAATCTCTTTCACTGGTGTCAGCTGTTATTACTTGATGTGTCTGGCAGCTGCTCTCCTCTTAATCATTTGTACCCCTGGAAACCAAATAAATATGCTTGTTACTTTTAGACACAATCTTAAGAGTGATTATGCATTGAATTAGAACATAGAGAGTGCTCTTATGAGATCCCTAACCCTAATTTATGTTTTTAATGGGTAAAGAACATAAGTCTTACTGTACGTTCATTCTTAGAATCTATATTTTTGGCTCTCCTCTAGTTTCTTGGCCAATTTTGAGTACTTGAAGGTGCTGGATAAGTTACCTAGAATGGTGAGGTATCCATATGTATATTTAATATGTAACCTTGGCTCATACTTTTTAAAAATAGATGTTTTGGTGGTGACAGTGGAAAGTAATCATGCTTTACAAAGGGAAAGTTGTCAATTTTCAGGGAACAGTAGTCAAGATGCCAAAGTTTTTTTTGTTTTGTTTTGTTTTGTTTTGTTTTGTTTTGTTTTGTTTTGTTTTGTTTTGTTTTGAGACGGAGTTTTGCTCTCGTTACCCAGGCTGGAGTGCAATGGCGCGATCTCGGCTCACCACAACCTCCGCCTCCTGGGTTCAGGCAATTCTCCTGAACCCAGCCTCCTGAGTAGCTGGGATTACAGGCACGCACCACCATGCCCAGCTAATTTTTGTATTTTTAGTAGAGACGGGGTTTCACCATGTTGATCAGGATGGTCTCGATCTCTTGACCTCATGATCCACCCGCCTTGGCCTCCCAAAGTGCTGGGATTACAGGCTTGAGCCACCGCGCCCGGCCCCAAAGTTTTGAAGTGACTGCTCAAACTCCTTTATTCTGGTGACCGCTTCTCTCAGTCCCCATAGCCCTATACTGGAAAAGTTGCAGACATTTCCTTTGTTCTCCAGTAGGTCTTTCTTCCCAAAACAGTCATAGAAGCTTCCAACCAGTCCTCTCTTGGTTCACTTGTCTTTCTCTTTTTCCCTCTGTGAGGAAGGCTTTTCATAAAGATTTATTGACTATTCACAGGGGCATTGTTTCTATGGGAAGCACTGAACTCCTCAGTGTGAAATCTCTGTCTCCAGCTAGCTAAATAAAACATTTTGTCACACTCGGTACAGCATGTGCATAATTCAGATGTGTGGACTGTGGACAGCCCAAGCATCATGAGCACTCAGCCCATGTCCAGATAGAAGCAGTGTTTTTTACAAATTTACTTTTCAAATTAATTTTTAAGAAAAAGAACAACTAGTGGCTAATCAATACATTTATTAAGCCACCTGAACTGGGTAGAAATGAGAGAGAAGAAAGAGGAAAGGTGATTTCCCTTCACACTCTATTGAAGTATGAAATTAATAAAAGTTGATGTCATTAGAACTCAGTAAAGTCAATAATTAAAACTCTTGGTCTTTCAAATGTTCCTAGGAAAGATTGTATCCTTCATAATGATAGAAATGGAAAATGCGTATTTCTTTGCACAGAAATATGGTAGTTATTACATTCCTTTGGGCCAAAGAAACTACTTTTACTGTTAGAAATATCCTCATGTCACCTTCTGCGCAGAAAAATAGGAATGACTGGATTAGTTGTGGTCTGTGAAAAATGCAAGGGTGATACTACCATCTTATGGCTTTGAATTGGGCTTTGGGGAAAAGTTTCTAGTTTGATGCTTTTAGGAGCTCATGATTGAATATACGATTTGCAAAGATAATTGGTAGAAAACATCTTCCTATGTCTTTGCATGAATTCATTTAAGGTGTAAAAGTATTTTCCAGAAATAGGCAGGATATCTGGGCCTTGATAAGAGTGAGGGAGATTTCTTCAGCTTTAGTAGTCATCCCGTTTTGCATGTGACCATGTCAGTATATCCATTTTAGACTGACCTTTCAGAAGGAGAGAAATTTGCTTTTCATTCTTTTTGCTTTTGTATCTAAGTGTCTATTACAGGAATATACATTTGGTGAGTATTCAAATGCCTCTGATGAGATGTTTATTGGTAAATGAAAAATGTTTTCTGAAGGTAGAAAATGGTATGCTCTCTAGAGATAATCAGATTTATCACTTCAAAAATATGGCAATGCAAGTGAAGTATCCAGATTGAATAGTAAACTATGAATTATGCCTACACAGTGCTGCAACTGCCGCCTTATGGGACCTCAACTTCTGCAGTATAATGAAGGTAAATTATTAAACATTTAAATAGCCTCACTTACTGAATAAATAATCAGTGGCTTGATACATTATGTTTGGACCTAGCACTAGAGATACTTCACTAATTATAGTGCTTGTGAGCACTAAGGCTAGCCCCTGATTTTTGAGAAATATTACGCAAATTTCCCCAGAGCAGCATGGTTTGGAGTTCTCCATCTGATACATCAGTTAGCGTTAGTGCCCTGTGGCTAAAAGGGATATGATGATGGGTAAGTATCCAAACGTAAGATTTAAAATAAGCCAATGAGTTTAAGGCTTTAGACTTTAATTTAATTTCATCCATCAGTTATATTGAACTTCCCTTTAGAAAACCAGACTAGCATTGACCTGCTAGTATGGGAAGACTCTGCTATAATAAATTTTAATTAGGTATTAGTAGATATAAGAGAGATAAGAGATAAACTAACCAGGAAGGGTGAGGTGGGCAGAAGGGACACTATTGAGGTGAGGAGGGGATAATTAGATTAGACCAAAGGAAAGTATATATACCTCCTCACCCTTCCTCCTGACTACTATTTTGGTCTAGCAATGAACTTTGCTCATACAGCTCTTATCCTTCCTTATCTTAGTTTTCTTCCATCACTACCACTCCTATTCATTTTTATTTTTGTTTCTTTTTAGACACAGTCTCACTCTGTTACCTAGGCTAAAGTGCAGTCGTGCAATCTCAGCTCACTGCAACCTCCACCTACTGGGTTCAAGCAATTCTTGTGCCTCAACTACCTGAGCAGCTGGGATTATAGTTGTTTACCACCATGCCTGCTAATTTTTGTATTTTTAGTGGCAATGGGGTTTCACCATGTTAGCTAGGCTGGTCTTGAAGTCCTGGCCTCAAATGATCCACCTGCCTCAGCCTCCCAAAATGCTGGGATTACAGGTGTGAGCCACGGCACCCTGCCCGTTCCTTATTCTTCATACTTTCTGTCCTTCTGGATATTCCCTATTAAGTATTACATAATAAAAGAAAGACAACAAGGAAAACTGTTAATTGTTTTTCTTTGTTTTTATTGTATTTTTGAAAACTATTTCCTACTTTTTTCCCTTTACCTTTCTTCATTGATGCTGCCCAAATAAAGCCTTTATCAGATAATCTCCTCTACCATGTTTGTATAAAGGATTCTATTATAAAATACTGCAGCTGAGCTCATTTTGTTAATTTAAGGAATAATATTCTCTGGATGGCATCACAATCACTCTGACATCTTGTCATCTGGGGTGGCATCCCAGGGTATTTATAAACTTCTCAATGGTTAGCATGAAATTCTCAAACCAAAATTAATTTGAAGTCACTTTAACTTAAAATGATTTGAATAAGATCCCCAAATCCAATTGTCATAGGTATGGCACTGCCTAAAAATTAGAGATTAGTGCTTTGGAACAATAGTTCTTAAACTATGTTGTTTCTGAATGAAATAATATTTACTCAACACTCCACCGTAAGAAGAGGAACAATCATTTATCACTGAACAGCAAGAATTTTCTGGTATCAACCACTCGCTCAAAAAAAGTTCTTAAAGGCTATGAGAGAATGTAGTAACAGTGGTGGACACAAGAAGGGAACTGGCTTACCTATTCATTCATTCATTTTCATGTGTTCATTCAACAGATATATACTGAGGGCCTACTATGTGTCAGCATTATTTTATATAGGTTCTATCTGCCTTGTTACACAAAAGATAATGTTCCCTGGTTTGAAAATGCTTATTCTCTAGTGGTGAGTAACCTGTGGTTGAATTAGAGTAACCCTTAGTTCTGTTTCTCTTTGGTAACCAATGATTGAGTACTGTGTAGTTTGGATCACTTTGCAGTATAGTGGTTTTGTTCTCCCATTCTGTGATGTTTCTCTAGCCTGCAGCATCTTACCCATCATTCATACCCATCATTGGTGTTCATTGAATTGTATTTGTAGTTGTTTGCAATGTGTTGATTTTAATCTTCTTTCTTTTTGAATTTCTTTATTTTAAAATATTTTAAACATAATCTTTTATTTAAAAAAATACAGGAAGTTTCAAAAATAGTACAGAGAGGTCTGTTGTACCCTTCCTTCAGGTTTCCCCAATGGTTATATATTACATAATTAGTGTAGAATAACAAAACCAGGAAACTGACATTTGTACAATGTGTATATAATTTTTTTTTTTTTTTTGAGATGGAACCTTGCTTGGTCGTGCAGGCTGGAGTGCAGTGGCATGATCTCGGCTCACTGAAACCTCCACCTCATGGGTTCAAGCAGTTCTCCTGCCTCAGCCTCCCAAGTAGCTGGGGCTAGAGGCGTGTGCCACCACACCTGGCTAATTTTTTGTATTTTTAGTAGACGGAGTTCCTGTGTTAGCCAGGATGGTCTCAATCTCCTGACCTTGTAAGCTGCCCACCTCAGCCTTCCAAAGTGTTAAGATTACAGGCGTGAGCCACCACGCCCGGCTAAATGTGTGTATAAGTGATATGCCATTTAATCACTTCTGAGGATTTGTATAGCCAATAAAAACACAGAATCATTCCATCTCCACAAAGATCACTTTCTTGCTACCTACCCCTACCGTTCTTCACATCTGTAATCCCTGGCAACCACTAATTTGCTTTCCATCTCTAAAACTTTGTCATTTCTAGAATAGTAAATAAAAAGAATCATGTAGTATGTGACCTTTTGGGATTGACTTGTTTTTCACTGAGCACAAGATCCTTGAGATCCATCTAAGTTGTTGCCTGTATCAATAGTTCATTTGTATTTATTACTGAGTAGTATTCTGTGTTATGGATGTACCACAGCTTGCTCAATTGTTTGCCCACTTTATTGTTCTATTTCTTTGTTCATTGATTTTTTTCTCCTGTTCTCTCTGTTCTACTGTTGAGCCCACACATTGAGTTTTCAATTTGGCAAGTATAATTTTTTAGTTCTAAAATTTCCATTTGATTTTTTGGGAGGGGGATGTCTGATTTTTTTTTTTTATTTCTATTTTAGGTTCCAGGTTACATATGCAGGTTTGTTATATAGGTAAACTCATGTCACTGGGGTTTGAGATTATTTCATCACCCAAATACTAAGCCTAGTACCCAATCATTATTTTTTCTAATTCTCTCTCTCCTCCCACTCTTCACCCTCAAATAGTTCCCAGTGTCTGTTTTTGCCCTCTTTGGGACCATGTGTTCTCATCATTTAGCTCCCACTTATAAGTGAGAACATGCGGTATTTGGTTTTCTGTTCCTGTGTTAGTTTGCTAAGGATAATGGCTTCCAGCTCTATTCACGTTCCTGCAGAAGGCATGGTCTCATTCTTTTTCATGGCTGCATAGTATTCCATGGTGTATATGTACCACATTTTCTTTATCCAGTCTGTCATTGATGAGCATTTAGGTTGATTCCATGTCTTTGCTATTGTGAATAGTGCTGCAACTAATATTTGAATGCATGTGCCTTTATGGTAGAATGATTTATATTCCTTTGGGTATATACCCAGTAATGGGACTACTGGGTCAAATGGTAATTCTGTTTTTAGCTCTTTGAGGAATTGCCACACTGCATTCCACAGTGGTTGAACTAATATACACTCCTACCAACAGTGTGTAAGCATACCTTTTTCTCTGCAACTTTGCCAGCATCTGCTATTTTTTGACTTTGAATTGGCCTTTGCTGAAGGTAATGGGGTGGGAGTGGAGCCACAGTCTTATCTGTGGTGTTTTGGTGGAGTAGGGAGGTGATTCGGAGTATTCTGTCTTTCTAGGCTGCCATTTTCCTAGACCTTTGGCTAGAAACAGCCACCTTTTCTTGTGACTCGATGTTAAACACTTAGGAATCCTTAAAAATAGTAACATAATTACTAATAACATTGTGATTGTGTTGATTATGCCACATTTTACTTCATTTTTAGTACTTTTATTGAAGTATTGACATACATTAAAAGAACATTCAAAGTTTACAGTTTGATTTACTCACCCATCACCACAATCTAAATAATAAATATAGCTATCATGCCCAAAAGTTTCCTTCTGTTCCTTTGTATTCCCTCAATTCTTTCCCTACTCATCTCCTCCTATCCTAGGCAACTGTTGATTTGCTTTTCTTTCAATCAAGATTCATTGGCATATTCTAGAATTTTTATAAATGGATTCATAGAGTATGAATTTTTTTTCTGATTTCTTTTACTCAGCATAATTATTTTTATAGTCATCCATACTGTCATGTACATAAATAGTTCATTTCTCTTTTATTGTGTAGTAGTAGCAGTATATTGTATAGATATGTAACAATTCATTTTTCCTTTCAACTGTTGATAAACGTGTGACTTCACTTTTTGGCTATTACAAATAAATGCTATGAACATTTATATACAAGCGTTTTTGTGTACACATGCTTTTATTCTTAGATGAAAGGACAATAGAATTGCTGGGATATATGGTAGGTATATGTTTACCTGTTAAGAAATTGCCAGACTTTCAAATTTTGGACTGGTGCTAGCAGTGTATAAGCATTCCAGTTGTTTCACATCTTGCTAAGACTTGGTATTGTGAGTCTTTTTAATTGTAGCCATTCTAGTAGATGTAGAGTATAATTTCATAGTAAGAAGTTTTAGTTTGCAGTCTCCTAATGGCAAATGATATTGAACATCTTTTTATGTGCTTATTTGCCATCTGAATATATTATTTGATGAAGTGTTCCTTCAAGTATTTTGCTGAATTTTAAGTTCTTTGTCATCTTATTATTAGTTGTAAGAGTTCCAGGTGCAAGTCCTTTGTCATATATATGTTTTGTAAATAGTTTTCCCCATCTGTGGCTTGGCTTTACATTTTCACAGTCATGTCTTCTGAAGAGTAAACATCTTTCATGTTCATTAAATCCAGGGTAATGATTTTTCCCCTTTTTTAATTTCTGGAGTTTTGTAATAATTAAGAAATCTTTGACAAACCTAAGTACACTGAGATTTTCTTCTGTTTTCATCTAAAAGTTTTACAGTTTTAGCTCTTACATTTAGGTCCATGATCCATATTAACTTAACATTTTATACAATGTGTAGTAAGGGCCAAGGTGTGTTTATTTTTTTTTGCATATGGATATCCACTTGTTTCAGCATTATTTGTTGAATAGACAGTTCTCCAGTGTATTGCATTGGCATCTTCATTGAAAATCAATTGATGACATAAGAGCAGATCTATTTCTCAGTTCTGTTATATTTAATTCATAAATTTGCCTGTTTTACACATTAATATACTGTCTTGATTATTATAGTTTTATATAAAGTCCCAAAGTAGCATAAGTCCTCCATAATTGTTCTTTTCTGAAATTATTTTGACGTATCTAGATCCTTTAGATTTTCTTAAAAATTTTAGAATCCAATTGTCAATTTTTACAAACATTTCTCCTTATTTGGGTTTAATATGTTGTTCTTCTACTACTTATTTAATGTAGGAAGATGGAGTCATTGATTTGAGAAGTTTCTTGGTTTTTTTCTAACATAGGTAGTTAGTGCTATAAATTTTCCCCTAAATATTGATTATGACATATTGTTTATTCATCATCATTTAGCTTTCAAACCTTTTCTAATTTGTTTTGATTTCCTCTTTGACCTATGGATTAGTTAGAAGTACAATATTTAATTTCCAAATACTTAATGATTTTCTAGCTGTCTTTCTGTTCTTGACATCTAATTTATTTTCATTGTGGTAATGGAGCATTCTTTGTGTTACTTGCATTCTTTTAAATTTGTTGTGACTTGTTTCAAGGCCCAGAACATGATCTAGCTTGGTAAATATTCACTGGGCAGTTGTGTATTCTTCAATGCTGAGTTGAGTGTTTTATAAATATCAAGTAGTTTACTTTGGTTGATAGTGTTTGCAGTCTTCTGTCTCCTGATTTTCTCTCTACTTATTCTATCAATATTAAGGAAGAATGAGTAATGAAATCTCTGAATGTAATTGTGTATTTGTCTGTTTCTCCTTGCACTTCTGCCAGTGCTCCAGCTTTCTTTTGATTAGTATTAGTGTGGTATATCTTTTTTCATCCTTTTACTTTTAACCCATTTATGCCTTTATATTTAAAATATGTTTCCTGTTAAGAAGTATATTGTTGGATCTTGCTTTTTTAATTTGGTCTGACTGACAGTCTCTGCCTTTTAATTGAGGTGTTTACACCTCTTACATTTAATGTGGCAATTGATGTGGTTTAAGTCTGTTATCTTGTCATTTGCTTTCTATTTATCCCGTATATTCTGTTCCCCTTTTATTCTTTTCCTGTCCTCTTTTTGATTAAGTATCATTATAATTATATTACGAAGCTTTTGTTGGATGATTAGCTTTACCTCTTATTATGTTAGTGGTTGCTTTAGGGTTTATAGCATATACAATAAGAAAAAAATTAGGTAATTATTATTTCTGGTGTTCTTCATTCCTTTGTATAGATCCATATTTTCATCTGATGTTATTTTATTTTTTCCTAAAGGAAGTGCTATAACACTTCTTATACCATGAGTAGTAGGCAATGAATTCTTCCTTGTATGGGAAGAGGTTGCATGTGTGGTACAAAAAGGCAACAAGATGGAATTGAAAGTATGGAACTGAACTCATAGCAATCACTTATCTGTTCTATCTTTATAATTTTATCACTTCTAGATTATTTTACAAAAGGAATCATAGTGTATATATGTCCTTTTGTGATTATGTATATATGTGTATATATGTCCTTTTGAGGCTGTTTTCACTCAACACAGTTCTCAGTACATTCACCCAAGTTGTTGTGTGTATCAAGAATTTTTTCTTGATATTTGTTCACAGTTTGTTTAACCATTCACATGTTGAAGGACATTAATCTATTTCCAATTTTTGGCTATAATGATTTGAGCTTATATGAACATTTGTATATAGATTTTTGAATACATATAAGTTTCCATTTCCCGGGATTATTGCCCAAGAGTGCAATTCGTGGGTTGTATGGTAGTTGTGTGTTTGGTTTTATAAGAAACTGCCAAGCTGTTATCCAGAGAAACTGTACAATTGTACATTCTCATCAACAATGTATGAGTGATTCTGTTTCTCCATAGCCCTGCCAGCATTTGGTGTTGTTACTAATTTTTATTTTAATCATACAGATAGGTGTGCAGTGATATCTCATTGTGGTTTGAAGCTGCATTTTCTAATGGCTAATGTGGTGGAACAACTTTTCATGTGCTTATTTTGCCATCTGTATACCCTCGGGTGAAATAACTCTTCAAATCTCTTTCCCATTTTCTAATGGAATTTTTTTAACTGTTGAGTTTTGAGAGCTCTTTATGTATTCAACATACTATTCCTCTCGTATATGGGTCTTGCAAGTATTTTTCTCCTGTGTGTAGCTTGTCTTTTCATCCCCTTAAGAGGGTCTTATAAAGAGCAAAATATTTAATTTGGAGAAAGTTCAACTTACCACGTTTTTTGATAGATTATGCTTTTGGTGCCAAATCTAAAAACTCTTTGCCTAGTTTTAGATTCTATTTGCTCATATATTTTTTTTAAATTTAGTTGTTTTCGTTGGGCATTTGGGTTGGTTCCAGGTCTTTGCTATTGTAAACAGTGCTGCAATGAACATTCGTGTGCACGTGTCCTTGTAGTAGAATGATTTATAATCCTTTGGATATATACTCAGTAACGGGATTGCTGAGTCTTAAATGGGATTTCTATTTTTAGGTCCTTGAGGAATCGCCACACTGTCTTCCACAATGGTTGAATTAATTTACATTCCCACCAACAGTGTAAAAGTGTTCCTATTTCTCCACATCCTCTCCAGCATCTGTTGTTTCCAGATTTTTTAATGATCGCCATTCTAACTGGTGTGAGATGGTATCCAAATGCCCAATGATGATAGACTGGATAGGGAAAATGTGGTACATATACACCATGGAATATTACGCAGCCATCAAAAACAATGAGTTCACGTCCTTTGTAGGGACATGGATGAACCTGGAAACCATCATTCTCAGCAAACTGACACAAGAGCAGAAAATCAAACACCGTATATTCTCACTCATAGGTGGGTGTTGAACAATGAGAACACATGGACACAGGGAGGGGAGCACTACACACTGGGGTCCGTTGGGGGGAAATGGGGGAGGGACGGGGGGGTGGGGAGGTGGGAAGAGATAGCATGGGGAGAAATGACAGATACAGGTGAGGGGACGGAAGGCAGCAAACCACACTGCCATGTGTGTACCTATGCAACAATCTTGCATGTTCTTCACATGTACCCCAAAACCTAAAATGCAATTAAAAAAAAATTTAGTTGTTTTGCACTTTACGCTTAAGTCCATAATTCATGCTGACTTAATTTTGTGTAAGAGTGAAGGTTAGTTGAACAGCAGTTTTTTCCTTTCTGTCTATAGATGTTCAACTGCTCTAGCATCATTTGTTAAAAAGACTATACTTACTCCATTGAACTACTTTTGCTCCTTTGTTGAAAATCAGTTATTCCATGAAAAAAAGTATTTTTGTACATAATACTCCTTGGATGAACCTTTAAAACATACTAAATTAGACAAACTAGATGCAAAAGGCTGCATATTATATGATTCCATTTATATGAAATGTCCAGAATAGGAAAATTCATAAAGACAAAATTTAGATTAGTAGTTGAAGTGGCTGGTGTGAGGGGGGAATAAGGAGTGGCTACTGCTTGACATGAGGCTTCTTTTTGGGGTGATCAAAATATTTTGAAATTAGATATTGATGAAACAACCATGTGAATACATAAAAAAAAATGTGTACCTAAGCAAACAAATTTCACTGTAAGTGAATTTTGCTCAATAAAGCTGCTGTGAAAAATAGATTTGGGCATATTTTTGTATGTCCATTTCTGAGTTATTTATTCTGTTCCGTTGGTATATGCATGAATCACTCTACCAGTGATGGTAGAGATAGAATCATATGATACACAGACCTTTATGATTGGCCGTTAGCTGTGATGTTAGCTGTCAGAACTTTGTAGATACACTTTATCAAATTGAAGGATTTCTGTATTATTAATTACTGAGAGATTTTTCATGAATTAATGTTGGACTTTATCAAATGCTTTTTAATTTTTTAATCTTATTTGATGGAGTTTTGATCTGCTGCCCAGGCTGGAGTGCAGTGGTGGGATCATGACTCACTGCAGCTTACCTCTTGAGCTCAAGCAATCCTCCTGCCTCAGCCTCCAGAGTAGCTGGAGCTATAGGCACACACCACCATACCTGGCTTATTTTTTATTTTTTAATATATTCTAGAGGCAAGTTCTCCCTATATTGCCCAACCTGATCTCAAACTCCTGGGCTTAAGTGATCCTCTCACCTCAGCCTCCCAAAGTCCTGGGATTACAGACGTGAGCTATCACATCCAGCGTAACAAGTGCATTTTATGTGTCAGTTAATATGATCATGATGTTCTTATTTACCCTGTTGATATGGTAGATTATATTAAATGATTTTCTAATGTTGAACCAGCCTTGCATACCTGGAATAAGACTCATTTATAATGAATCATTTTATACAATGTTAGCATCAATTTGTTAATTTTTTATTAAGGTAAAATTTATATAATGTAAAGTTCAACATTTTATTTTTAATAATTTCAACTTTCATTTTAGATTCGGGGGTACACATGCAGGTTTGTTTTATGGACATATTGTATGTTGCTGAGGACTGGGGTATGAGCAATCCAATCACCATTAGTGAGCAAAATATCCAATAGTTATTCAACTCCTGTGCTCCATTTAGTATTTAACTCCCTTCTCCGTTTAGTAGTCACCAGTGTCTATTATTGCTGTCTTTATGTTCATGTATACCCAATGTTTAGCTCCCACTTATGAGGGAGAAAATGTGGTACTTGGTTTTCTGTTCCTGCTTTAATTTACTTAGGATAATGGTCTCCAGCTGCACCCATGCTGTTGCAGAGGACATGATTTCATCCTTTTTTATGGCTACTATGCCATAGTGTATATGGACTACATTGTCTTTATCCAATCCACCATTGTTAGGCACCTAGGTTGATTAAATTTGCCATTTTAGACTGTACTGTTCAGTGATTTCTAGTATATTCACAGTGCTGTGCAACCATTACTACTAATTCCAGAATATTTTCGTCACCCCCAAAAAATCCTCTATCCATTAAGCAGTCATTCCACACTTCTTCTCTTACACATTAAGTAGTCATTTCATACCTGTTCCATCCCTAGCCCCTGATAACTACCTATCTACTTTCTATTTCAATAAATTTGTCAATGATAGACATTTCATATTAAGCAAATCATATGATACGCAGAGCTTTTTTATGATTGGCTTCTTTCAGTTAGCATGTTTTCAAGGTTTGTCTGTCTTATAGATTATATCAGAAAGTCATTGCTTTTTAAGGCTGAATAATACTCCATTGTATGAAAATACTACATTTTGTTTATACATTTATCTATTATTGATAGATAGTTGGGTTGTTTCTACCTTTTGGCTTTTGTTATAATACTCTTGTGAACATTGGCGTACAAGCGTATATTTGAGTCCCTGCTTTCGATTCTTTTGACAATATAAGTAGAAGTAGAATTTCTGGATCATTTGGGAATTCTGTGTTTAACTTTTTGAGAAACCACTGTTCTATTTTCCACAGCAGCTGTACCATTTTACATCCCCACCTGCAATGCACAAGAGTTCCAATTTCTCCATATCCTTGCCAACACTTGTTATTTTCTGTTTTTGTTGTTGTTGTTTTTTTAATAGCTATCCTAATGGGTATGAAGTGGTATCTTATTGTTGTTTTTCTTTGCATTCACCTAATGATTAGAGATGTTGCACATCTTTTCATGTGTTTATTAGCCATTTGTATATGTTTTTTGGAGAAATAACTATTCAAGTTTTTTCTGTATGTTGAGTTGTAAGAATTATTTATATATTCTGGAATTAATCTCCTGTTAGAGATGATATGCAAATATTTTATCCCATTCCATAGGTTGTCTTTTCATTCCCTTGATAGTGTCCTTTGATGAACAAAAGTTTTTAGTTTTATAGGTGCTAGATTTTTTGTTATTTCGTAAATAGTCTTTAGCTTTGTTCTAGGATGCAGTCAAGTTACTAGGAAACAGTTTAATTCCTTCATGTATTGCTTTAAAATTAGTTATATGATAACAGAGCAGAGCTTAGCCTAGTGCTAATTATTCCCTACTCCCAAGGTAACATCCTGATAGGCACTGTACTCAATGCCTAGTGAATTATAAGTTTTTCCATTCTGGGTGACACAAAACTATTATTGCTAGGTTCTGTGTGATCATTGGATAATGTTCTCTCTATTCTTTTTGGATTTTTTCCCCCTCTGGCCTTGGGTAGAAATTTCCTCATATGCATGCACTGATTAGTGCTCTGCTGAATACTCAAGTGGGAATCTTTACAGATCTCCAGGATTTTCTTTCTGTACTGCTTTCTCCTCTCCAGTACAGAGGTACTGGAGAGGAGAAACTTTAAATATTCTTGATCTTCTTATATTCTCAGCTCTGTCTCAACTCAGAGAGTCTGCTAGTCTCCACTTGGGTGCTTCTGTCCTACACTGCAGCCTAGAAACTCGCTCACGGCAATAAACTGGGGCAGACACTGGGCTCATTTTACTTGTTTCCAGTCTCTGGGGAGTTATTCTCTTTCGTTACCTTTTGTTCAGGTTCTTGAAAACCTTTTGTTATATATTTTATTTTTGTTTTTTTAATAAAAAACAGTTTTGTTTTGGGTGTTCTGGCTGTTACTTCATCTTGATCAGAAATGAACCTGTCATATTGATTTAAATTATAAATGTATACTAGTAGCTCAGAGAAATTTCTGACTCTAGAGACTTCCCTGAACTTACACAGGCTCAAATTCTTAGCCATATGATATTTGATAGGTTAAATATACAAATGTAATAGGGAAATCCATGTAATTATCTTGGTTTTTCTCTTTGTTCATTTTCCAACCCTATGTATCCAACTGAATGGATACCTTTGTTCCTCTGCAAGGCACCTTTCAAATTATTATTATATTTGAGTTGAACAGAGACATTAAGGAATGTATTATAGAATGGCATTATTGATTCTGCTATCCCCAACCTCTCACATTTAGGATAAACTCCATACATCCTAGTTTAGGATAACCTCCATACATCCTAGTTCTCCCAAGTAAAATATTATGGGTCAATTATCAAAGAACCTTTAAAAAATCATTATATGTGTATTTTGAACTATATTTTGAGATTCTTTTAAATTTATTGCCCACCATGAAAAGTATTCCTTCTTTTTATATCTATCTTTCCTGAACTCAAATCCCTGCAGTTTCAGACAGAACTCCTGTTCTTCCAGTATTTTTGACAGACATGTTTGGGCTTACTGCCCCCATGTTGTTCATGTTCTTGTATGACTTTGATAATATCCCATCTCAGTCATCATCTTTCGTAACAAAAAGACCTCACTCATCCTTTTAATCTGTTGTCATACTGCCACCTTCCCTTCTGTACCTGTGCTAATCCCTTTGATCATTTCTCTATTTCCATTTTGTCTTAAGGTATGACTTAAGCTACCAGAGCTACATATAATATTCCATATTATAACTCAAATATTTACATAATGATGTGACTCAGAATAATAATATCCTTCCTTTGCCTTTATTGAAGAATCTTAGTATTTGTAAAAACTTTTTTATGTCTTCTGGAAATGTTCCCATGTTTCTTTTAAGCTTTTACAGTTACTCAGAACATATCACATTATAAGTTATTTGTACTATTGTTCACGAAATTTACCCTATATCTGTAAATACTCACCTAATTGGTATAATTTAATTTATAAGTCCAATTTTTATCATTTGTTATAAAGTTATAAAATTTAAATGATATTAATGAACACCAAAATTTGAAATAAAAAGTTATAGATGATAGTTACATCCTGTATCTGTCTCAGCATCAATTATATTTCTGTATTTTGATTTTGATACATAGTGTGAAGAAAATCTTCATCCATACAGATAAATTATTCTAAATGACAACAATTTTTAAGAGCTTATCTTATAGATCATTACTTAATCCTAAAACTTGAAAGAATAGTAGGAAACTTTTATTTTGAAATTGAATCATTGACAGTATCTGACAAGTGCTTATATTCTTTAACAAAAATATAAAAGAAACTTTCAAAACTCACAAGTGCATAAATTGTAATGTAATGTATTAATTTCTTATAATGTATTAATGTCACTTGTTATTCTATAACTGATTCTTGTAACATGACAAAAGAATAGTGGAACAAAACTCACAAGTGCATTAATTGTAATCGTTAATTTCTTATCATGTATTAATGTCACTTGTTATTTTATAATTGATTCTTAAACATGACAAAAAAATAGTTGAACAGATGTGCAGGGGCTCAATTTGATGCCAGGCAAGCATTAGGCACATATGCCATCATATTATACATCTTACAAATTTTTATATGAACAATGATATGGTTTGGCTGTGTCCCCACCCAAATCTCACCTTGAATTGTAATAATCCCCATGTGTCAAAAGCAGGGCCAGGTGGAGATAATTGGATCATGAGGGTGATTTCCCCCATGCTGTTCTTGTAGTAGTGATTAAGTCTCATGAGATCTGATGGCTTTATAAATCGAAGTTCCCCTGAACAAGCTGTCTTGCCTGCCACGATGTAAGACATGCCTTGGCTCCTCCTTCCCCTTCCACCATGATTGTGAGAACTCCCCAGCCATATGGAACTGTAGTCTATTAAACCTCTTTTTCTTTATAAATTATCCAGTCTCAGGTATGTCTTTATTGACAGCATGAGAACAGAGTAATACAAACAGAAATGCATAGCCCTGAAGAAGAGGGGAGCTGTGGCTTTCCTAAGCATGTACCTATCTTGGAGAATTTTAACATATGCACAGAAATGGCAGGAAAAAGATTTATTCTGTACTTTAAGCAAATACTAGTTGACCTGCTGAAACAAGTTAGTGAGTAGGTGGTCTTCAACAATATGTATATTTAGTATCTAACATAGTCAGGTGTGTGTGTTGATAGTTCTTAGCTTTCACTCCAGCTTTTTAAATAAAGTATTTTAAAAATTATTCTCAAATTAGGTATTTGCAGAACCTCTGAAGTACCTCTGTATCCTAGAGTCCTGGAGAATACAGGCTTAAAACTATTTAAGATCTAAATATTTATTATGATTCTCTAGCTAATTTATTTTCCTTAGGTATATTGATCTCCTAAAAAAAATAAATACTTTTAATCAGGGATTATTTTCCTTTGCAAAACCTATGAGTCTTTTGTCCAAAAGCTTATGACAATGGCTTGTTTCTGTTGATTCTGCATTTGTTGGGTTTTTTTTTTGGAGGGACAGGTTTTATAAACTTTCCCAATTTGGAGGTTAAACATGCTAGTTTGTGGTTCTACAGATATTTCTAGTTAATGTTGGGGGTGGGTAGGTAGGCATTTTGTTGGCAGTTCCCCAGCCCTTTGGTAGAATGGCCATAAATCATGGCAAGTCGCACCTGTATAAAACATAGCTTTGAATTCTCACTTGTGTCTCTTTAAAATTCTTGAGTGAACAGAACCCCAGTTTATATAATTATACATAGTTTGTCATTTGGGGGTTAGAATTTACCACTGTGGATTAAGCACATCTAACCGATGTGTTTCATAAGCCAGTTTGGCAATAAAATACTAAAATCCTCTAGGTAAGTAGTAGCTCACATAATTTACTTGTTTAATCTTTCTGATAGTGCTTTTTCATCTGACTATATCCTTTTCACCATGATCTTCAGGTAGCTCTGTCACTTTCTTTTATGTCCTGTGGTATGACCAGAGCCATGAACTGGGCTAGACTACATTACTTTACTTGTGATGCTATATGAGTTGGGGAAAGATAGGTTTTGTGAAATTTTCCCCAAAATTATAAATTTAAGTATAAATCACAAAATGATAAATTATAAATTTAGGTATAAAACAACAAAGTTTTATAATGTTGAAGATAAATTCGCATTTCAGAAAAGGTTTTGCTAAAAGTGCATATGGATGTTGAATATGTAGCATATGAAAACAAACGTATGCCTTTTCTTGTTTAGAGAATGAATTATACATGTGCCTCCAGTAGACAGGGATTCTTGTAGACAGACTACTCTGTGTGATTTATGACTCTTGTCATAAGAAGACACTGCTGTTTATTTCTAATGAGGTGTAAATTCCCATTCATGTCAAATCTATATAATGATCATATTTAGTTGAGCTTCTCAAGTTTGTCTTTTAATTCAAGCCTTTTGTATAATCTTAAATGTGTACACTTTTCCCAGTTGTATTATCATTTAACTATAGCATTGTAATACAAAAGTCAAAGTTAATATGCTTGGATTTTAGAAATGCTGACAAATAGAGACTCCCTACAAATAGTTGAGACTTCATTAAACGTTTGAATTCAAGCTGGTGAGCCAAAGCAAGAATCTTTATAGCTACAGATAAATGAAAGGAAGGATGATTTTGCTATTGGTTCTTAATATTGATTGAGAATAAATAACTGGAGTCAAAAAAGGAGCCAGAGACCTGAACAGTGATAAATAGTGATCTAAAACTCATACCACTAAAGGTTTAAGAGACTGAATGCCAGAAAGTACTTGTTAAATGTCTACCCCATGATCTACTTAGACAGTTCTGCCTTTTGAGTGCCCCTTCATTTTTCTTTCTTGAAGTGTTTGCTAAATAAACTGTCTAAAAGTTCTTGTGGTAAACCATGATGATATCCTTTGTTTTTGACAATTGAAGGTTTCATTGGATTTTTATGCTGGCTGTTAAGTACAGTAATCATGGTTTATACATAGTATAAGAGGTCTGGCTGTCTATCTCCTTTATGTTTGAGTTGCAGTTAGGGTAACCTCCTATTTGAGCTTGAATCTTGCTGTCCCAAGTTTCCTTAGTGATTAAATTGAGCAAACTAGTAACTGACCTATGAACCTTTAGAATGAAGGAGTAAAGACACTTCCTGCAATTTTCTGGCACAACCTCTACCTTCAGCGGTTAGCAAACATTTTCTTTAAAGGACCAGAAAGTAAATAGTTTGGGCTTGACGGGTCATAAAATTTCTGTCACAACTACTCAGTTCTGCTGTTATAATGTGTAAGTAGCCATAGACAGTACATAAATAAGTGAGTATGACTGTGTTCTAGTAAAATTATATTTATAAAAATAGGTGTTGGGGAGGAATCAGAGAAGTTTGAACCATATACACTACCAGTTGGAATGTAAAATGGTACAGCCACTATAGAAAACAGTTTGGCAGTACCTCAAAAAGTTAAATATAGGATTACCATATGACCCTGCAATTCCATTCCAAGGTATATACCCAAAAGAATTTCTAACAGATATTTGAACAACTACTTGTACATAAATGTTCATAGCAGTATTATTCTCAATAGCAAAAAGCTGAAAACAGCTCAAATGTCCATCAGCAGATGAATGGATGATCAAATTGTGGCATACCCATGCAAAAGAATATTACTCAGTGATAAAAAGGAATGGGCTGCTGATACATGCTAGTACATGAATAAACCTCGTAAACATGCAAAGTGAGAAAAAGCCAGACACAAAATGTCACATTGTATATGGTTCAATTTATATGAAATATCCAGAATAGGTAAATCTATAGCAATAGAAAACAGATCAATGGTTTCTAAGGACTGGAGAGAGATAGAAATAGGGACTGACTGCTTCATGGGTATGGCGTCACCACTAGGGGTGATGAAAATGTTTTGGAACTGGATAGACATGGTGGTTGCATAAGATTTTGAATATTAAATGTTACTGATTTGCATAATTCATTCATTTGGTAGTGCTAAATGCTACTGAATTGTATAATTTAAATAGTTAATTTCATCTTATATAAGTTTCACCTAAAAAAAAAAGAACAAAATAAGACAGCTACCCTGATTGGCCATAGCTTGCTGACTTCTGCTCTACCTAATATGGGAATACTGTACATCTTCTGTCTCTGAATTATTTTTGTCTCTAATGTCATTATAGCTACTTAAGAATATGTTGTAAAATGGTAGAAAAAACTTATATGGCCATGGTGCAACTTGACTACCAAGAGCTGTTAAAGCATGAAACACCAACATTTTCTCTGAGAGTTTTGTCAATCACTTTAGTATTCATAGTTTAAAAACAGAAACAAAACTTGTGGCTACTTGTATTAATAAAAATATTTATTAAGCTATTATATATATATGTGTATATGTATACAGATATGGTTGTGTATAAATGCATTGCTCTAAAAGAATTCTGTATATAACCTGTACCCCTTATAACATTTATAAAGAAAGACACAAATATTAATAAAACATATACAGAAGCCAGGTGTGGTGGCTCACGCTTATAATCCCAGCACTTTGGGAGGCCAGGGCAGGCGGATCACAAGGTTAGAAGCTCAAGACCAGCCAGGTCAACGCAGTGAAACTAAAATTACATCTTACCATCTCTGCCAAAGATACAAAAAAATTAGCTGGGCATGGTGGCAGGTGCCTGTAATCTCAGTTACTTGGGGGGCTGAGGCAGGAGAATCGCTTGAACCTGGGAGTTGGAGGTTGCAGTGAGCCGAGATCGTGCCACCACATTCCAGCCTGGGTGACAGGGTTACACTCTGTCTCAAAAAACAACAACAGCAACAAAAACATATACAGATGAAATCCTGTATATGTATATAAATGCTGTATACATATAATAGAAATAATATCTCCAAGAGTACTTATACTTTTATCCTACAGAGCAAGTGCTCTCATGCGAAATCCAGCCTACTGCCTGTTTCTATAGATAAAAGTTTTTTAATGGCAGCTTTATTGAGATATAATTCACAACATACCATACAATTCACCTATTTAAATTGTACAATTCAATAATCTTTAACATATTCACAGAGTTGTGTAACCATTACCACAATCCATTTTAGGACATTTTTGTCACCTTAACAAGAAACCCTATACCCATTAGCAGCCACTCCCTGTTTTCTCCTGATAACCTGGTGCTTTGGTTTAGCTCTGTGTCCCCACCCAAACTTGTGATAGTGAGTGAGTTCTCATGAGAATCTGGTTGTTTAAAAGTGTGTAGCAATTCCCTCTTCACTCTCTCTTTCTTACCACCATATGAAGACATGCTTGCTTCTCCTTCATCCCTCCACCCAGATTGTAAGTTTCCCGAGGCCTCCCCAGCCATGTCTCCTGTAAAGCCTGCAAAACTGTGAGTTAATTAAACCTCTTTTCTTTGTAAGTTACCCAGTCTCACCTAATTAATGGACTGATACACCTGGCAACCACTATTCTACTTTCTCTCTCTATAGATTTGTCTATGGTGTACATTTAATATAAATAGAATCACACAATATGCAGTCCTTCGTGACTGACTTCTTTCACTTACCATAGTGTTTACAAGGTTCATCCATGTTGTAGTATGTATCTACTTAATTTCTTTCTATGACTGATTAATAGTACATTGTATGAAAATACAGCATTTTATTTATCTGCTCATCAGGTGATGGCCATTTGGTTTGTTTTCATCTATTGGCCATTATTAATAACCCTTCTGTGAACACTCATTTATAAGTTTTTGTGTGGATGTATGTATTTATTTCTCTTACAAGAAATTCTACCTAGGAGTAGAATTACTCAATTATATGGCAACTCTTTTAACCTTATGAGGAACTGCCAGATTGTCATTCAAGGTGTCTGCACCGTTTTCATTATCACCAGCAGTTTATGATAGTTCTATTTCACCACAACCTCACCAATACTTATTGTCTGTCTGTAAATAAAGTTTTATTGGAACACTATCACATTCATTCATTTACATACTATCTATGGCTATTTTTGTAGTACCACTAAAGAGTTGAATAGTTATGACACAGACTATGACTCAAAAGGCCCAAAATATTTACTAATTTTGGCCCTTCACAGAAAAAGTTTGCTGCTAGAGGTATTGTTATAAAGTTGAAGTTAGTCATGTTATGTTTTGAATGTCTTGTTGAAATACGCTAATTACAGGAATTAGTCTAGTATTTCTTTGTATGACTTGCCTAAGTGGCCTCAACAGACCTATAGTCACTTAAAACAAATTATAAATTTATGGCCAGTATCCTGGATATGCAAATATATCTGTTAGACAGAAATTCTATGATTAAAAAAAGAGAAGGCAATTTATTGTCATAATTTGTCATCAAAAGCATTATGACAAGTCATAAAAATACCAGAAAAGGTAGATATAGTATCAAATTGATAAATACCAGTAAACATGATGCTCTAGAACATGTAAAATATATATCTTGGAGTATCATAGCATAGCATGGGGAGGGGAAAATTGAGTTTGCAAGTCAAGAATATTGTGGGGAGGGAATTTGGAGGGAAAAGACACGTTGGGTAGACTTTGAGGATAAGGCAGGTGCTAAATCTTAGAAGAATCTACAATGCTCACTTTGTTCCCAGAATTAGCTACAGCTAAGTCAACCTCTGGCTTGTTTTCCAGTAAGGTAACCAAATACAGACTGGGGTGGCTACAGATATGGAAAACTGGTATCAAAATCTTGTTTTTGATAAGAATAAAGGACTGTACATGAGGGATGCCATCAAGATGGGGATGGAGTGACTAGGAGGAGGAAGAGAAAGGTGAGTCAGTCATGCATAAAACTTAATTTTTTTGGCTCCTCAAGTTTTGTTTGGTCACCAAGTGTGTGTAGACAGGTAACATTAATGTCTAAAAAAACATTAAGCAGCTACTAAGGAGACTTGGACTGAGAGGAGAAGAGGGGTTAAAGATCCTTGCCCAGAATTTGTTTTGGTGTTCTGTGGCCACACAATGTGTATCTTAGCAACTGTATTCAATTATGAGGCACGTTAGTGCTGCTTTGTGTGATTACATAGTGGTATTTGTTTTAAACAGGGCCAATTTCATTGTGGAGGAGGTTTCCTGGAGGATTTGTTCATCGAAGTGTCTCAGTGATAGAGTTCTGCTTTAAATATATTGAAAGAAATTACCAGCTTAGTATAGGGAGCAGGTCAATAAAGCATATGGTACCTGGCTTCTCAGTTGTAAAGTAACTGCTAAAAAGATCTTTGAAGCCAACCAAGGACTGGGAGACTGAATAACTTGGTCACTTAACAAATGCTCTAATTTGTGTAATCTTTTTACACATATACCCCTCAAAATAGGCAATTGAAGTAGTTATCATAAGTGAAACACAGTGCTTTGGTTTTCATTTGAATATGGTATTGCCTTTTGAAGGGCGTATATGCTTATACTTAACTTATGACAGGGAAGATATGCTATCTTTAAGCTTTTTTACTTTTTCTTATAAAAAAAAATCAAACATATACGTAAGTAGTTTAGTATGATGGAATGGAATCCCCATGTATGTACACATCACCCAGCTTCAATAAATATCAATTCATGGTCATTTTTTAAAATTGCTTTTTTTTTATTGCATTTTAGGTTTTGGGGTACATGTGAAGAACATGCAAGATTGTTGCATAGGTATACGCATGGCAGTGTGATTCGCTGCCTTCTTCCCCTTCACCTATATCTGGCGTTTCTCCTCATGCTATCTCTCCCCAACTCCCCACCCCCCACTGTCCTTCCCCCATTTCCCCCCAACTGATCCTAGTGTATACTCCTCCTCTCCCTGTGTCCATGTGTTCTCGTTGTTCAACACCCACCTATGAGTGAGAACATGCGGTGTTTGATTTTCTGCTCTTGTGTCAGTTTGCTGAGAATGATGGTTTCCAGGTTCATCCATGTCCCTGCAAAGGACACGAACTCATCATTTTTGATGGCTGCGTAATATTCCATGGTGTATATGTGCCACATTTTCCCTGTCCAGTCTATCATCGATGGGCATTTGGGTTGGTTCCAGGTCTTTGCTATTGTAAACAGTGCTGCAATGAACATTCGTGTGCATGTGTCTTTATAGTAGAACAATTTATAATCCTTTGGGTATAAATTCAGTAATGGGATTGCTGGGGCAAATGGAATTTCTATTTTTAGGTCCTTGAGGAATCGCCACACTGTCTTCCACAATGGTTGAACTAATTTACACTCCCACCAACAGTGTAAAAATGTTCCTATTTCTTCACATCCTCTCCAGCATCTGTTGTCTCTAGATTTTTTAATGATCACCATTCGAACTGGCGTGAAATGGTATCTCAATGTAGTTTTGATTTGCATTTCTCTAATGACCAGTGATGATGAGCATTTTTTCATATGTTTGTTGGCCTCATGTATGTCTTCTTTTGTAAAGTGTCTGTTCATATACTTTGCCCACTTTTGAATGGGCTTGTTTGTTTTTTTCTTGTAAATCTGTTTTAGTTCTTTGTAAATTCTGGATATCAGCCCTTTGTCAGATGGGTAGACTACAAAAATTTTTTCCCATTCTGTTGGTTGCCGATTCACTCTAATGACTGTTTCTTTTGCCATACGGAAGCTGTGGAGTTTAAGTCCCATTTGTCTATTTTGGCTTTTGTTGCCAATGATTTTGGTGTCTTAGTCATGAAGTCCTTGCCTATGCCTATGTCCTGAATGGTTTTGCCTAAATTTTCTTCTAGGGTTTTTATGGTGTTAGGTCTTATGTTTAAGTCTTTAATCCATCTGGAGTTAATTTTAGTATAAGGTGTCAGGAAGGAATCCAGTTTCTGCTTTCTGCATATGGCTAGCCAGTTTTCCCAACACCATTTCTTAAACAGGGAATTCTTTCCCCATTGCTTGTTTTTGTCAGGTTTATCAAAGATCGTATGGTTGTAGATATGTTGTGTTGCCTCCAAGGCCTCTGTTCTGTTCCATTGGTCTATATCTCTGTTTTGGTACCAGTACCATACTGTTTTGATTACTGTAGCCTTGTAGTATAGTTTGAAGTCTGGCAGTGTGATGCCTCCCACTTTGTTCTTTTTGCTTGGAATTGACTTGGCTATGCAGGCTCTCTTTTGGTTCCATATGAAGTTTAAGGTGTTTTTTTCCAGTTCTGTGAAGAAGGTCATTGGTAGCTTGATGGGGATAGCATTGAGTCTGTAAATTACTTCGGGCACTGTGGCCATTTTCACGATACTGATTCTTCCTAACCACGAGCATGGAATGTTTCTCCATCTGTTTGTGTCCTCTCTCATTTCGTTGAGCAGTGGCTTGTAGTTCTCCTTGAAGAGGTCCTTTAGGTTCCTTGTTAGTTGTATTCCTAGGTATTTTATTCTCTTTGTAACAATTGTGAATGACAGTTTGTTCTTGATTTGGCTCTCTTTAAGTCTGTTATTGGTGTATAGGAATGCTTGTGATTTTTGCACGTTTATTTTGTATCTTGAGACTTTGCTGAAGTTGCTTATCAGTTTCAGGAGATTTTGGGCTGAGACCATGGGGTCTTCTAGATATACAATCATGTCGTCTGCAAATAGAGACAATTTGACTTCCTCCTTTCCTATTTGAATACCCTTTATTTCTTTTTCTTGCCTGATTTCTCTGGCTAGAACTTCCAGTACTATATTGAATAGGAGTGGTGAGAAAGGGACTCCTTGTCTAGTGCCAGATTTCAAAGGGAATGCTTCCAGTTTTTGCCCATTCAGTATGATATTGGCTGTTGGTTTGTCATAAATAGCTTTTATTATTTTGAAATACGTTCTGTCAATACCTAGTTTATTGAGGGTTTTTAGCATAAAGGGCTGTTGAATTTTGTCAAAGGCCTTCTCTGCATCAATTGAGATAATCATGTGGTTTTTGTCTTTGGTTCTGTTTATGTGGTGAATTATGTTTATAGACTTGCGTATGTTGAACCAGCCTTGCATCCCTGAGATGAAGCCTACTTGATCACGGTTGATAAACTTTTTGATGTGCTGTTTCAATCGGCTTGCCAGTATGTTATTGAAGATTTTTGCATCTCTGTTCATCATGGATATTGGCCTGAAATTTTCTTTTCCTGTTGAGTCTCTGTCATGTTTTGGTATCAGGATGATGCTTGTCTCATAAAATGATTTGGGAAGGATTCCCTCTTTTTGGATTATTTGGAGTAGTTTCAGAAGAAATGGTACCAGCTCCTCTTTGTATGTTTGGTAGAATTCGGCTGTGAACCCATCTGGACCTGGGCTTTTTTGGTGTATTAGGCTCTTAATTGCTGCCTCAACTTCAGACCTTGTTATTGGTCTATTGAGGGTTTCAACTTCTTCCTGGTTTAGGCTTGGGAGGAGGCAAGTTTCCAGGAATTTATCCATTTCTTCCAGGTTTACTAGTTTATGTGCATAGAGTTGTTTGTAATAATCTCGTGATGGTTTGAATTTCTGTGGAATCTGTGGTGATATCCCCTTTATTGTTTTTTATTGCATCAATTTGGTTATTCTCCCTTTTCTTGTTTATTAATCTGGCTAATGGTCTGTCTATTTTGTTGATCTTTTCGAAAAACCAGCTCCTGGATTTATTGATTTTTTTGAAGGGTTTTTTGTGTCTCTATCTCCTTCAGTTCTGCTCTAATCTTAGTTATTTCTTGTCTTCTGCTAGCTTTTGAGTTTTGTTGCTCTTGCTCCTCTAGCTCTTTCAATTTTGATGCTTAGGTGTCAATCTTAGATCTCTCCTTGCTTCTCACGTGGGCACTTATTACTATATATTTTCCTCTAGAGACTGCTTTAAATGTGTCCCAGAGATTCTGGTATGTTGTGTCTTCATTCTCGTTGGTTTTGAAGAACATCTTTATTTCTGCCTTCATTTCATTGTTTATTCAGTCAACATTCAAGAGCCAGTTGTTCAGTTTCCATGAAGCTGTGTGGTTTTGAGTTAGTTTCTGCATTCTGAGTTCTAACTCGATTGCACTGTGGTCTGAGAGACTGTTTGTTATGATTTCCGTTCTTTTGCATTTGCTGAGGAGTGATTTATTGCCAATTATGTGGTCAATTTTAGAGTAGGTGTGATGTGGTGCTGAGAAGAATGTATATTCTGTGGATTTGGGGTGAAGAGTTCTGTAAATGTCTATTAGGTTTGCTTGTTCCAGGTCTGAGTTCAAGTCCTGGATATCCTTGCTAATTTTCTGTCTGGTTGATCTGTCTAATATTGACAATCATGGTCATTTTTTAAACAAAATTTGAGTTTGTGAAATTGGAAAATAAATTACACCTAAGTACTTTATAGAATTTAAAGGTAATTTGAAAAGGCCTGGAGATCAGAATAATAAAAATTATAACAAAAATATTAATATGTTGATGGCAAGCCCTTTGTCAATTGCTTTGCTTATGTTAATTCTTAGAAAATCCCATTTTATGGGAACCACATTATTATAATTTTCAAATTAAAAAAAAAGTCTCAGACACAGGGAGGTAAAGTGACATGTCTCACATACCCAACTATAAGTGACACAATTGGGATTTGATCCTAGGAAGCCGGGCTCCAAAAATCTATCTTCTTAATCACCATAAGAGAGATAAGATGTAGAAAATAAGTTTGATATTCTGTTGAAGGTAAATCAGAAATTAAAGCTGTAATTCATGAAATTGCAATGTATGCTAATAGACAAATACTAATTTTATAGGATTTTTTTATTTTCTGTGCAACCATTATACTTACTTATTTACTTACTTTTGAAGCAGAGTCTTGCTCTGTCACCCAAGCTGGAGTGCAGTGGTGTGATCTCTGCTCACTCCAACCTCTGCCTCCCAGGTTTGAGCAATTTTGCTGCCTCAGGCTCTTGAGTAGCTGGGATTACAGCTGCACACCACCATGCCTGACTAATTTTTGTGTTTTTAGTAGAGACGGGGTTTCACGATGTTGGTCAGGCTGTTCTCAAACTCCTGACCTCATGATCTGCCCGCCTCGGCCTACCAAAGTGCTGAGATTACTGGTGCACACCACTATGCCCGACTAATTTTTGTGTTTTTAGTAGAGACGGGGTTTCACTATGTTGGTCAGGCTGTTCTCAAACTCCTGACCTCATGATCTGCCCGCCTCGGCCTCCCAGAGTGCTGGGATTACAGGCATGAACCACCACACCAGGCAACAACTGTAGTTTTAAATTTTTTTCTTTTTATTTCCATCGTTTTCAGGGGTGCAGGTGGTTTTTGGTTACCTGGATAAATTCTTTAGTAGTGATTTTTGGGATTTTGGTGTATCCATTACCTGAGCAACATATAGTGTACCCAATATGTAGTCTTTTATTCCTCATCCCCCTCTCAACCATTTCCCCACCAAGTCCCCAAAGTCCATTATATCATTCTTATGTCTTTGCATCCTCATAGCTTAGCTCCCACTTATAAGTGAGAACTTAAGATATTAATATTTGGTTTTTCATTCCTGAATTATTTCACTTAGAATAATGGCCTCCAGCTCCATCTAAGTTGCTGCAAAAGATGCTATTTTGTTCTTTTTTATGGATGAGTAATATTCCATGGTGTAAATATACCATATTTTGTTTATCCACTGGTTGGTCACTGGGCACTTAGGTTGCTTCCATATTTTTGTCATTGTGAATTGTGCTGCTATAAATATGGATGTGTATGTGTCTTTTTCATATGACTTCTTTCCTCTGGGTATATACCCTGTAGTGGGATTGTGGAATCAAATGGTAATTCTACTTTTAAATCTTTGAGGAATCTCCGTACTGTTTTCCATAGTGATTGTACGAATTTATATTCCCACTAGCAATCTAAAAAATGTTCCCTTTTCACGACATCCATGCCAAAATCTATTGTTTTTGACCTTTTAATTATGGCCATTCTTGCAGGAGTAAGGTGGTATTTCATTGTGGTTTTAATTTGCATTTATCTGATAATTAGTGATGTTGTGTATTTCTTAAATATTGTTGGCTGTTTGTATATCTTCTTTTGAAAATTGTCTATTCATGCCCTTTGCCCACTTTTTGATGGGATTATTTGTTCTTTTCTGCTGATTTGTTTGAGTACCTTATAGACTCTGGATATTAGTCCTTTGTCAGATGCATAGTTTGCAAATGTTTTCTCCCACTCTGTGGGTCGTCTGCTCTGCTGATTATTATTATTATTTTTTTTTTTGCCGTGCAGAAGCTTTTTAGTTTAATTAGGTCCCATCTATTTAATTTTGTTTTTGTTGCATTTGCTTATGGAGTCTTAGTCATGAATTCTTTGCCTAAGCCAATGCCTAGAAGAATTCTTCTAATGTTATCTTCTACAGTTTTTATGGTTTTACATCTTAGATTTAAGTCTCTAATCCATCTTGAGTTGATTTTTGTATGAGGTGAGAAGTGGGGATTCAGTTTCATTGTTATTTTATTGAAATTTTGTTAACACGATTTTTCAGAACTACATCTGTTTCACAAAGTAAAGGCATACTTGTAGATTGAAAGTGAACACAATTAAGATGGCAGAAACTCTCTAAGTTTTATTTTGTAGTTTGCATTCTGTCACACCATATTATTATTATAAATTAAGATTTTTTTGCTGCAAGTAACAGAAAACTCAACTCAAAGTGTTTCTAATGTAGAATTTTTTTATTATCTCCCATAACACACTAGTCAAATGGTACTAGAGTTGGAAAATTCCAAGGCAGAGTCATGTTATCAAGGACCCATGTACTTTCTTTCTCTTTCACCATCTCTTGCATGTTGGCTTTTGCCTTTAAGCTTGTTCCCTAATGGTTGAATGGGGATTTTTGTTTGTTTGGTTTTGGTTTTTTGCTGTGACTTCAGCTTATAAGGCCAACCCCAGATCTTTCTGAGGATAGCAGTTTTAGGCCTGTTATGCTAACTCTTTTTTCTGCAAGCAAGGAAGAGGAATTTTTCCTCATAAGCTTCTCTTATGTCAGAGCAATACCTTTCTCAGAATGAAAACTACCTATAAGCTGAAGTCCCATTGTCCAGATTGGACTGCTTATCTACACTCTAGCTGGAAAAGAGGCTGGAAAAGCTAATGTCTCATATTTTTAGCTTCTAATGGAAGGTGGGTTTTAGCAGAAAAGAAAGAGAAAAGGGGTTAACTTAGAGAGGGTAGATTCACCCCTGGGTGTAGAAAACTCATTGTCTCTGGCAAAACATCTTTACATGTATCTTGGTAATGGGCTTACTATTTGAGCTTGTGCTTCCTGCATTTATTCACTTGACAAATATTTACTGAATGCTTTTCACTTAGAGATGCTTGAGTTGAAATCTAAAGGGTGAATAGTATTTAATTAGGCAAAGAAGGGAGGGAAGTGACTAAAGAGATTCCAGACAGAAGAAACAGTAGCATTAAAAAACATGGTATATTCAAAGGGCCATACACAAGCACAGATAATAAGAAGAGTGATGGAGAAAAAAAACAAAAACAAAAACCTGGGTTTGAGATATAGGCAGAGGTCAGACTCTGCAGGACATGGTAGGCCACAGTAGTTGTAAAGGTTTTGGCCTCTAACCACTGAAGGGCTTTAAGTAAGGGATATTGTGATCAGTTTCACATTAACAATTTTTTAAACATTTTATTTGGAAATAATTTAGACCCACAACAAGTTTCAAAATTAGTACAGGAACTTCCAGTGTACACTTTACTCATATTTCCCCAGTGATAATATCTGAAATAATCTTAGTAAAATTATTAAAACCAGGAAACTGACATTGATACAATACTATTAACTGAACTACAGATACTTTTTGTATTTTATCAGTTAGTTATGAATTTCTGAAAGATTCCTCTAGCTGCAGTATAAAGAATGTTTTGGAGGACTAGACTGGATATGTGGAGACCAGTAAAGAGGCTATGACAGTAGATAAGGTGAGATGCTGGTAGCTCAGACTAGGGTGTTGGTAGTGAAAATGCTAAATATTAGATTCAACAGATATTTAGGAGGTAAAATAAAGTGGACTAGGTGATTCATTGGATGGGATGTTGAAAGAGGGGAAGTCATTATTTCTAGGTTTTTGGCTTGGAGAACTAGATAGAAGGTGATGCTATTAACTGAAATAAGGACTAGGTTTGTGTGTATGGAAAGTCAGAGATGAAAAGCTCATCTTTGAATAGACAGGTAGAGCTGTTGAGTATGCAGTTGAACATGAAACTTTGGAGCTCAAAAGAGAGGCTACATAGTATTCTGTAGCATGGGATGTACAGTGATGTATTTTTTTTTTAAGTTGGGGTCTTGCCCTGTCACCCAGACTGCAGTGCAGTGGCACAATAATAGCTCACTATAAAAGCTTGAATTCCTGGGCTCAAGCAATCTTCTGGCCTCGGCCTTCCAAGTAGCTAATTAGTAGGTGAATCTGTACCACCATACCCCCAAATTTTATTTTTTGTAGGGACAGGCTGCCCTCAAACTTCTGGCCTCAATGGATCCTCCTGTCTCAGCCTCCCAAAGTGCTGGGATTGCAGGTGTGAGCAACAGCTTGGCCTCAAACATACTTAATAACTATTTTCCGTTCTTAGAACTTTTTCCAAATTTTTCTTCTTACAAACTATGATACAACAAATATAATTGTAGCTAAATCTTTGTGTACATCATTCCTCAACATACTTAATAACTATTTTCTGTTCTTAGAACTTTTTCCAAATTTTTCTTCTTACGCACTATGATACAACAAATATAATTGTAGCTAAATCTTTGTGTACATCATTCCTCAGGATAAATTCCCAGAAGTAAAGTTTAAAGGCCAAATAACATGTCTCTTTTGAATAAAAACTTCTCAGATGTTGAGATCATTTCCCTTCTGTATGATTCTGTAAATCATTAAAAACATAACCTGAGTGGAACAAGGACTGAGGTGCAGGTGAAGCATGGACTGACACAGTCAGGGCCAAGGTACAAGCAAGGTGTAGACTACTGCCATCAGGGCTAAGGGGCAAGACCACTGGGGCTTGGGTGCAAGCAGCACATGCATTCCCCCCACACTGGCCTAGACTGCCACCTCTGAAGGCAGCTGTGGCCCTGACAGTGACAAAGCCATAGCATGGCCAGCACCACTCCCAACCTGAACATTTCATCATGGACATGGGGACCATGCCACCCCATCTACACACTATCAGGGGACTTGAGGACAAGCCCACCTGGCCCATCTTCGCGCCCTCCCCTATCCAGAACATACAATCCAGGGACCAGGGGATTGCCCAGCCCAGTACACCACTGTTAATATCTCAGAACTCCTCCAGGGGTCCTGAGGGAGGGCCTAGCCACCCTGCCACTACCACCACCTGCATAGCACCTACCTGCATAGAACCTTCCTTCTACCTGTGGGTCTGAGGACTGGCTCACCAGCTCATCCCAGTCACCACCAACACTAGTGCATATTACTCTAGACTCAGAGGGTCTTTCTGCTACTGCCACTGTTGTCACCTAAGCCACATTGGCTGTCCAGGGGCCTGAGAATCCACCCATCCGTCTGGTCCACTGCTACAACTACCAACTACCAACAACCAACATCTGAGTAAGTCTCCTGGAGGCCCAAGAATTGGCCTACTAACACTGGATCCAGTGTATGCTACCCTGGGCCCCAGGAACAGAAATGCTCTGCTTAGTGCTGCCACCACTAGGAGCCAAAGACAGGCCCACCTACAATCCTACTACTCAGCAAAACTTCACAACAGCTTCCACAAATAACTACACCCTATGCCACTGAGGAAATTACAGATATCCCTGATGCTGTTTATAGCCAAAGAAAGCATATAGAGACCACACAACTGCACACAACCAGAATCAAAGCCAAAATGCCCTACTCAACCAATACCATAGATAAGTCTTCAGGAAAATGTCCTTCCCTATGAATGCAAATTCAAGAAAATTGGAAAAAGTGACTATTATACCAGATGTGCCTATATCAAATAAAGAAACAGGAAACATGAAAAAGCAAGAGATTATGACATCTCCAAAGGAACACAATGATTCTCCAGCAACAGATACAAATCAAAAACAAATTAATGAAATCTCAGGAAAAGAATTCAAAATAATGATTTTAAAGAAGTGGAGTGAGATACAAGAGAATACTGAAAAACAATACACACAAATTAGAAAAACAATTCAGAATGCAAATGAAATTTTACCAGAGATAGATATCATAAAAAAGAACCAAACAAATTCTGAAACTGAAGAATCATTTAATGCTATATCAAACATATTTGAAACTTCAACATTAAACTAGATCAAGCAGAAGAAAGAATCTCAGAACTTGGAAAGAGGTCTTTTGAAATAACTCAGTCAGACAAAAATGAAAAAGAAAAAAGAATAAACAAAGCTTTTTTAATATATAGGATACCATAAAGTGAACAAATACTTGAGTTATCTAGAAGGCAATCAGATAATAAAAGAGTTAGAAAATGTATCTAGCAAAATAGATTTTATAAATAAAACTTCCTAAGACTAGCAAGATATTTAGACATCCAGGTACACAAGGCTCAGAGGTCCTCGAACACATACATTGCAAAAAGGTCTTCTCCATGGTACATTGCAGGCAAACATTCTAAAGTCAAAGACAAAAAAAAAAATTAAAAATAGCAAGATAAAAGTATCTAGTCATTTATAAGGGAATCCCCATCAGACTAACAGCAGATTTGTCAGCAGAAATTTTACAGACCAGAGAGAATGGGATTATATATTCAAAGTTCTGAAAGAAAAAAACTGCCAATCAAAAACAATACCCAGCAAAATTGCTGTTTATAAAAGAAGAGAGACAAGCAAAAGATGAGAGACTATCACTGCTAGATCTTCCCTGAGAACGTTCTCAAGGGCGTCCTAAACCTGGCAGTGAAAGGATGACATTTACCATCATAAAAACACAGATAGTTATAAGCCTCACTGTAAAGCACACACACAAATGAAGCAGAGTAACAGCTCAAATGGCACCACTACAGAAAACCACCAAACCATAATGAAAAACAGGAAGCGAAAAAGAAACAAAGGATATACAGAACAATGAGGAAAAAAAGTGCCAGAAACAAAACCTCACATATTAATAATAACCTTGAATGTGACTGTATTAAATTCTCCATGTAAAAGATATAGACTGGCTGAATGTAGTTTTAAAAAACATGACCTAACTATATGCTGTGCACAAGAAATGAACTTTACCTGTAAAGACACATATAGGCTGAAAGTAAAGACATGGAAGAACATACATATTTTACTAAAATGGGAACCAAAAGTGAACAGGAGTAGCTATAGTTATAACAGATAAATTAGAGTTTAAGTCAAAAACAGTAAAAAAAGAAAAAGACAAAGTCATTATATGATAAAGTGATCAGTCCAGTAAGAAGATACAAGTCAGCAAACTGACACAAGAACAGAAAACCAAACACTGCATGTTCTCACTCATAAGTGAGTGTTGAACAATGAGAACACATGGACACAGGGAGGGGAGCATCACACACTGGGGCCTGTTGGCAGGGGCAGGGAGGTGGCTAGGGGAGAGATAGCAGGGGGTCGGGGGATTGGGGAGGGATAGCATTAGAAGAAATACCTAATGTAGATGACAGGGAGATGGATGCAGGAAACCACCATGGCACGTGTATACCTATGTAACAAACCTACATGATGTGCGCATGTACCCCAGAACTTAAAGTATAATTTAAAAAAATAAGATACAAAAATTTGAAATCTATACACACCTAACACTGGAGCTCCCAGATTCTAAAAGCAAATATTACTAGATCTAAACAGAGAGACAGGCTTAAATATAATAATTGTGGGGGATCTCAACATTCTGCTCTTGGTATTAGACAGATTGTCTAAACAGAAAGGCAACAAAGAAACATTGGATTTAAACTGAACTCTAGACCAAATGGACCTAACGGACATTTACAGTACATTTTATCTAACATCTACAGACTATACATTCTTCTCATTGACACATGGAACATTCTCCAGGATAGACCATATGTTAGGCCACAAAACAAGTCTAAACAAATTTTTAAAAATTGGAATCATACAAAGTATTTTCTCAGACCACAATAGAATAAAACTAGAAATCAATATCAAGAGAAACTTTGGAAACTGTACAAATACATGGAAATTAAACAACATGTTCCTGGATGACGACTGGGCCAATGAAGAAATTAAAATGGAAATCAAAACATTTCTTGAAGAAAATGAAAATGGAAACACAATATATCAAAACCTGTGGGATATAACAGAAGCAGTGCCGAGAGGGCAGTTTATGGCAACATA
Source organism: Saimiri boliviensis (assembly GCF_048565385.1). Taxonomy (NCBI): domain Eukaryota; kingdom Metazoa; phylum Chordata; class Mammalia; order Primates; family Cebidae; genus Saimiri; species Saimiri boliviensis. The sequence goes on from NC_133470.1 coordinate 58,834,652, forward strand.
TGCCTACATCAAAAAAGTAAAAAGATTTCAAATAAACAATCAAATGATGTACCTTACAGAACTAGAAAAGCAAGAACAAACCAACCCAAAATTAACATAAGGAAAGAAATAAAGACCAGAGCACGCCTACAGAAAACAGAGACAAAAAATACAAAGGATCAACAAATGAAAAGATGGAAAATAATTCTAAAATTTATATGAAATATAAAAGACCCAGAATAGCCATAGCTAGCCTTAGCAAAAAGAGCAAAATGAAGAATCACATTACCTGACTTCAAATTATACCACAGACCTATAGTAACCAAAGCAACATGGTACTGGCATTAAAGCACACACATAGACCAAAGAAACAGAATAGAGAACCCAGTAACAAATCTATACAGTAAATTCATTTTCAACAAAGGTGCCAAGAACATACATAGGGAAATGATAGTCTTCAATAAATGGCACTGGGAAAGCTGGATAAACATATGCAGAATGAAACTAGACCTCAATCTCTCATCATATAAAAAATGAAAATGGTTTAAATATTTAAATCTAAGACCTCAAACCATGAAACTTCTAAAAGAAAACATTCGGGAAACTCTCCAGAACATTAGACTGGGCAAAGATTTTTTGAGTAATAGGCCAGAAGCACAGCCAACCAAAGCAAAAATGGACAAAAAGGATCACATCAAGTTTCAAAAGCTTCTACACAGCAAAGGAAACAAGTGTAGATTAGTATAGCCATTGCCAAAAACGGTATGCAGATTTCTCAAAAAAAAAAAAAAAAAAACTTAAAAATATAACTACCATACAATCTAGCAATCCCACTACTGGCAATTTATCCAAAGGAAAAGAAATCAATATATCAAAGAGATATGTGCATGGTTATGTTTATTGTAGCACTATTCACAATTACCAACATATGGAATCAACCTAAGTGTCCATCAGTGGATGAATGGAGAAAATGTGGTATGTATACGCAATGGAATACTATTTGGCCATAGAAAATAATGAAGTCATTCCCTTTGCAGCAACATGGTTGGAACTGGAGTTCATTATGGTCAGTGAAATAAACCAGACACAGAAAGACAAATACTGCACATTCTCACTCATATGTGGGAACTACAAAAGTTGGTCACATGAAAATAGAGTGGAATAGATACCAGGGACTGGGAAAGGTGTATGGGTGGAAGGGGGAAGTGGGAGACAGGGTAGGGGGCATGAGAGATTGGTTAATGGGAATAAACATACATTTAGCTAGGAGAAATAAGTTCTAATGTTCAGTAGCAGAGTCGGGTTACTGTAGTCAACAACAATGTGTTGTATTTTTGAAAATAGCTACAAGAGAGGACTTGAAATGTACCCAACCCATAGAAATTATTAATACATGGGTGATGGATGCCCTCAATATTCTGACTTGATCTTTACACACTATGCATGTAATAAAATTTCATGTATACCATATAAATATATACAAATATAATGTACCAAAAATTTTTTTAAATAACCTGATGCCTCATTAGCCTAGGCATGGTAAAAACTTCGATATTGTAAGAGAGGCTGGAGACTGATGAATAATGAAAAAGAGCTGAGAAAATTATACAAAAATGTAGTAACTGAACTTCTATCAGCCACTGATATAGTATGCTATGATATTAACCATCATAATCCATTTGTAACCACATTTTAAAAATTTTAAATATTACAGAATTTCTCTATCTTTTAGGATAGTAAATTTTGTTTCTGTAGAATTCATTCTGTATTGAACTTTTATGATTCCTTAAAGCAAAGCATATCTGAGAAGTTAGTGTTAAAGAGTCTCATAAAGTTTCACATTTTCTGTGACCTCTGCACATTTACCAATACAAGAACCATGTTGTACCTGAGAATATTGTGGAAGCTCTCTTTAATACTTGGGAGGTCACGTACCGTTCCAAATTAGATTTAGGGAGTGCCTTGTTCAATCAAATTTGTGGCATGTCCCTTGTTGGCCAGAGCACATCCTGACACCTAAGCATAATGAAGAACATTTCCTGAGTGCAGTACATACTTCAAAACATTTAATTTTAGTGTGTTGGAAAGAGCATCAAGGCAACACTTTTAAATTTTTAGGTAAAAGTGTAAGAAAACATATTTATGACTTTGGAGTAGGGAAACTTTTTTTTTTTTTTTTTTTTTTGAGAGGCAGGATCTTGCTGTATTGCTCTATCATTCTGTCACCCAGGCTGGAGTACAGTAGCATGATCACGGCTCAGTGCAACGTCAAACTCCTGGGCTTTAGTGATCCTCCTGCCTCAGCCTTCCTAATAGCTAGGAATACAGGCACATGCCACCATGCAGCCTTTTTTTTTTTTTTTTTTTTTTTTTTTTATAAACAGGGTCTCAATATGTTGCCTAAGCTGGTCTCTAACTCCTGGGTTCAAGTGATCCTCCCACCTCAGTCTCCCAAAGTGCTGGAATTACAGGCATGAACCACTCACTGTGCCCAGCAGGGAAATTCTTAAGATAAACTGAGGATCACTCATAATATAAGAAGTTTATAAATTTGACGCACTAAAATTTTAAATTTCTGTTCATCAAAAGGCATCATTAAAATGTGGGGGAAAAAAATCCAAAAACCAGGAGAAGATATTTGTAACATATTAACTGGTAAGGATTGTTACCAGGAATATATAAAGAACTTTGGGAGGCCGAGGCGGGTGGATCACGAGGTCAAGAGATCGAGACCATCCTGGTCAACATGGTGAAACCCCGTCTCTATTAAAAATATAAAAAAATTAGCTGGGCATAGTGGCGTGTGCCTGTAATCCCAGCTACTCAGGAGGCTGAGGCAGAAGAATTGCCTGAACTCAGGAGGCAGAGGTTGCAGTGAGCCGAGATCGTGCCATTGCACTCCAGCCTGGGTATCAAGAGTGAAACTCCATCTCAACAAAAAAAAGAACTTCTCCAAACATTTTTTATAAAAGACACCCGTTATAAAAATGATTTAAATAGGCAGTTCATAGAAGAGGAAACATGAATGACAAATAAACATAAAAAGATTATCATTCTTACTAGTAATCTGTAAAATACAAGTTAGTACCACCAAGTTAACATTTGATGCCTATCAAATTTGCAAAAATCGCCAAGTCTGACAGTTCCAATTTTGGGCTAGAATGTAGAACGTGAGGCATTTTCTACACTGCTGGTGGTAAATAGTTACAACTGCTTTGGAGAACAATATGGCAATATCTATTAAAGTTGAAGATGTGTATAACAAATGAATGACCTAGCACTTTTTCTCCTAGGTAAATTCCTGGAAATACTTTCATGGTAAGTCAGGAGATATGCATATGAATATATTTTAAAAGGCATATTGTTTATAATGCCAATAAATTGGAAACAAATCTCCACAAGCAAAGGAATAAATAAGTTATGGTATATTAAATATTTATACAACAAATACTATATAGTAGAGGAGAATGAATGGATTAGAGCTACATTAATAATTACAGATGAATATCACAAACATAGTGCTGAAAAAACAAGTACAGAAGAATATGTATATAATGGAACAGTTTATATAAAGTTTTAAAGTATCCTCAACAATTCTATATATTTCTTGGAAAGATATACTATACATATTATAAGTATGCATAGAAATATATAAAAATTATAAACAAATTCAAGATACCATTTAATTGTTGGGCAAGACAGGGCAAGGTGATCAGGGAAGAGGTATACAATAAGAATTCAACTATATTTATAATGTTTTATTTTTTAAGTTGAGTAGTAGGAACAAAAGTATTTATTGTATTATTCTTTGTGCTTTTTATAACTTATAAACATTTTAAATATATTTTGAAGGTATTGGTTAGATTTAGAGTCAGGAGGAGACTCTAGCTTGCCACTAACCAACTGTATGTCCTTAGGCAAGTTACTTCTCCAGAGGAAATTGGAACAACTTTTATGACTCCAGAAGTCGGACTTATTTAAAATTATTATCAAACTGTAATATACACTTGTCAATGGCTATCTGGCAGTCTCTGCATAGTTTTTCTCAGTTTCACCAAAATTTATTAAATTCAAACAAAAAATACGCATAAAGGCCACAAAACACTAAAGTAAAACTTACAATGTCAAAAACCTTGCCTTTAGTCTAACACATGCCTGATCGAATTGTGTGTAAATTGTTTTGAGTTCATTATTCTGTCTCTGGCTACCAAGATACAGACAGGTACTAGGCCTACACATAGAAGATTCTGCATGATTTGGAACCGGCTACCTGTACTTACAGAACTGAAGCAGCAAACCTAAATGATCACAGGGAAGATTCTGTAGTTGCTGGGTTTTTTTTTTTTTTCCCCCTCTCGGTATGTTAAGATTTATGTGGGTGGCTGAAATAATTATGTACAGCTGATACAGATACTAAGATTTCTGAGATGTATCCATACCAACCTTTCTGTGAATACTCTCTGTATTAGAATGCATCTTATCTTTTTAGCATTTGAAAAAGATGATTCAGGGGATGGTATTTTTTCAAAGCTTGTTTTAGAAAAATGGTTTACATAGCATGCATGATACCTAACATCACTCAGTTTTTATGGCTTTTTAAAAAGACTTTAGTTTTGATTTTTTTCATGAAATTTTGAAGATGTTTTAAGTGTATAGTGAATAACTTCTAGTGTTTTTTTTTTTAAATTTAGGCCCTCTGCTTATTATTCTGTTTGTCCATAAGTAGGATTGTCCCTATCAATATTAGAATTGTCCTTGTCAATACATTCTATTACTCTTTACAAAAAACCCTTTTAAGGGTTCATTTAAGTGGGTCTATCTATCTATCTCTTATTTTAATTAAAATATTCCATGTGAAATTTTGCTTTCTTGACCTTGCTCATATTATTTAATTCCTTCTTTTCCTGAAATGTGCCTCCTGTGTATGCAAATTGTACTGATTCTTCAAGGCCCAATCAAGGCCCAACTTCAGGAAGTCTTGTTCAAGTATTTCATTCACCCTGATGGCTCTCTTCCACGAATTCTTAATGCATGGAATAGAGTTTTCCAAGTTGTTTCGTGGAGGTTCAATTTTTCTTTCGGATTAGAGACTATTTTTCTGAGGGCAAAGACTATGTTTTATGTTCTTTTTGTATCACCTAGGGCACCTGGTGTTATGTTGGGAATGTATTTAATTCTCTCCCACCATTTTTTTTTTTTTTTTTTTTTTTTTTTTTTTTTTTTTTTTTTGAGATGGAGTCTTACTCTGTTGCACAGGCTGGAATACAGTGGTACAATCTCGCCTTACTGCAGTCTCCTGCCTCAGCCTCCCAAGTAGCTGGGACTACAGGTGCACCACCATTCCCAGCTAATTTTGTGTGTGTGTGTGTGTGTGTGTGTGTGTGTGTGTGTATTTTTAGTAGAGATGGGGTTTTGCTATGTTGTTCAGGCTGATCTCAAACTCCAGACCTCGAATGATCCACCTGCCTCGGCCTCCCAAAGTAATGGGATTACAGGTGTGAGCCACCGTGCCCCACTGTATTTAATATCTTTAATAACTTGTTGGCCAACAATACAACTGCTAAGTTGATACACAAAATGATGGAACTAGAAAATTATAAAATATTAGAATCATATCTACCTGTTTTTGTAATTCTAGGTCATCTAGTCTAATTTACATATTTACAGGTATGGAAATTGTGTCTCAGAGGATTTAAGTGCTTCATTTGCAATTATATAGGTGTTGATTTATACTTCAAAATACTGCTACTACCTTACTTTTGCAATGCGTAAAGATAGCATTTGACTGGTACTACTGCCTCTCCCTATTTGTCATAAGGAAAGAGGAAGATTCGATCCCACCCATTTTAGGCATTTGTGGTTATATACAGTGATGATCTTTCTCTCTCAGTGTCCATATGTAGTACATTACTCCTTTAGTTTCTATAATCAACTTGAGGAACATTTATTATGAACCCAATATTGAACTAAAGGTTTGGTCTTTGCTGAAGTGAATTGAGAAGTACATATTTGGTTAAGTAATTTTATTGTGGCTTTTCTAAAATGGAAACATAATAATTGTATATATTCATGGAGTCTATAGTGATGTTTCAATATATTTAGGTTGGTGCAAAAGTAACTGTAGTTTTGGGCCGTCAATTTTAGATTATTATAACTAGGCTGAAACACATCTTTATTAATCAAAATTGGAACCACTACAATCAACACATTTTTGCTAACAAGAAATAAGTTTGTTTATTCCTGTAACATAAAAAATCCATGCTTCAGGATTCGACAAACTCTTGGAAAGCATTTTCTGCATCCCGCTGATTGTGGAAGTGTTTTCCCTGCAAAATGTTGTTGAGATTCTTAAAGAAATGGTAGTAGGTTGGGAAGAGGTCAGTTGAATACAGCGAATGAGGCAAAACTTTGTAGCCCAATTCATTCAACTTTTGAAGCATTGGTTGTGTGACGTGTGATTGGGTGTTGTGGAGAAGAATTAGGCCCTTTCTGTTGACCAATGCTGGCTACTGGCATTGCGATTTCAGGGCATCTCATGGATTTGCTGAGCGTACTTATTAGATGTAATGGTTTCATCGGGATCCAGAAAGTTGTAGTGGATCAGACCAGCAGCAGACAACCAAACAGTGACCATGACCTTTTTTGGTGCAAATTTCGCTTTGGGAAGTGCTTTGGAGCTTCTTCTCGGTCCAACCACTGAGCTGATCACCACCAGTTGTTGTATAAAATTCAATTTTTGTTGCACATCACAATCTGATCAAGAAGTGGTACATTATTGTTGTGTAGAATAAGAGAAGACGACACTTCAAAATGACTTTTTTTTTTAAATTTTCAGTCAGCTCCTGAGGAACCCACTTATCAAGCTTTTTCACCTTTCCAACTTGCTTCAATTGGTCGTTGTCAACTTCTGGTGGCTAGGCACTATGCTCCTCATCTTCAAGGCTCTTGTCTCCTTTGCAAAACCTCTTGAACCACCACTGCACTGTGCATTCACTAGCAGTTCCTAGGCCAAATGCACTGTTGATGTTGCAAGTTATCTCCACTGCTTTATGACCCATTTTGAACTCCAATAAGAAAATTGCTTGAATTTGCTTTTTGTATAACATCATTTCTATAGTCTAAAATGCATAGGAAGTAATAAGTCATTAGCAAAAAAACATAAAGCAAGAAATGCCCATCAAAAGGATATATAACATCACCACATTTATTTAAGAACATATTCCATTATCAGATAGCAAATTCCAACAGTGCAAAAACTGCAATTACTTTTGCAGTCACCATAATGTATGGTGATCAGATCAGGGTAATTAGCATATCTATTGTCTCAAATGTTTATTATTTCTTTGTTTTGGGAACATTCAATATCCTCCTCTAGCTATTTGAAACTATATATTATTGTTAAATATAGTCATTCTGCATTGGTATGGAATACTAGAACTTATTCTACTATCTAGTTGTAATTTTGTATCCTTACGTAAATCTCTCCATATCTCTCCCTTCCCCCTCTTTTTCCCAGCCTCTAGTATTCTTTCCTACTTTCCACTTTTATGAGATCAACATTTTTTAGTTTCCACGAGTGAGAATATGTGGTGTTTAATTTTCTGTTCTTTATTTCACTTGACATAATGTTCTCCAGTTCTATCCATGTTGCCATGAATGACAGGATTTTCATTCTTTTTTATGGCTAAATAGTATTCCATTGTGCATATTATACCATATTTTCTTTATTCATTCATCTATTAATGGATGCTTAGGCTCCTTCCAAATTTTGGATATTGAGAATAGTGCTGCAATAAACATGGCGGTGCAGATGTCTCTCTGATATAACCACTTCCTTTTCTTTGGATAAATTTTCAATAGTGAGAGTGCTAGATCATATGGTAGTTCTATTTTTAACTTTTTGAGAAATCTTCATATGTTCTTCGTAGTGTCTATTGCTCTCAATTGCCACTATGCTAATTTATATTTGAGAAAGAATATGATGCACTTTCTAATATTTCTTCAATAGATAGTAGGTAAGATTTCTGATTGTTTCTTAACAATCTTCTCAAAAGGTTGCAGAAATCACAGTTGGAAACATATTCATTCTGCTGAGATGGCTGAAGTTATAATTTAATCACTGTTTATACATCTACGAAATATTATTATAGGAGGATGTCAACTACCAGTTCTCCTCTAGTGAAGACAAAGCTAAAAGAAACAGGTTTAAACTATATTGGTAGTGTTAGGTTACATATAATGAAGAAATGCTTAATAATGAGGTTTGTTAAATACTAGGTTAGTCAACAAAAAAAGATAGCTGAATTTCACTCCTGGGAAAATCCTTATGAAATAGAATAGATAATCATCTAACATGATCAGCTAGTAGGAATGATCTTAATGTAACTAAATGGCCTCTTGGGACTCCTCCAAACTGTGAATTCTATGAAAATAATGTTAATGAAACCTGTTTCTAAAATAAATATATAGTTATTAATAGTACATAAAATTGTTTAATAAATTTACAGCAAATGTCTACCAAATTGGCATACAAATCTAGAATACCCTGGAGCCATGTTATAGCATTGTCATAGAATCTTTGTTATTGGTATTGTTATTTTTGTTTACTTAATTTTAGTTGTTTTTTTTTTTTTTAACCTCATCTGCTTTAATAGATGAGGAAACTGATGATCAGAGATTAAGGGACTTGCCCAAGGGCATAAGGTACCACTTTCAGGACTAAAACCTAGCTTCGTATTTCTACTCCTGGTTCAGAGCCTTCCATCTCATCACCCTCCTGACCTTGGGCTTTCTGTTCTGGGACTGCTTAGAGGTGAGGCTGAGATATGTCCTAGAGCAACTTACTTAATGTCAATTGTGTTCTGTATCAAATAGAACTACAAGAAATGTAGAAGAAGCCTCAACAACCTTCAAATTAAGGAACACTGGTTTTCTCTGCCTCTGGAGGGGCCATAGTAGTTATATATATATATATATATATATATATATATGTATAGTCTGTCTCCTTCAATACATTCAGAGCAACTGTATCTGCTTTTGCTCATTGCTGAAACTATAGTCCCTGACACAAAGGTACTAAAATATCTGTTAAATGAGTGAATGGATATAAATGAAATAAACTTTCTTCATTTTATAATCAGATATAAATGTTGTACTAGGCCACTGGCTATTTGTAAAACTGGGTATAACCCTCTTTTATTCTTCAGAGGCCTCTCCAAGATGTATCTTTTTATTTATTTATTTATTTTTTACCTCCTCTGCTTAGGAAAGTAAGACAAAACTAAACTTTAAAAAAAATTGTTTCACTTTTTCCCAGGTAGGAGCTTCCATGTTGGTTTGCCTCTTGTGGTACAGTCAAATTTACTGCAGCAATTAACATGTTGTGCTATTAAATCAACACCAACACAAAATGCTTTAATTAAGCAACCATGTGCCCAAGATGCTGATTGAAATTAAGCAGCTGTGGTTCCTGCTTGTAGTCTAACTCAGACACTACTGATCAGGACATGCTGTATGTGTAAATGGACCCAAAGCTTGAACAAATGACAAATAGTAAATTATTTACATACGTGAATTTGACTTGGTATATAATACACTGTGATATAAGAAGATCCAGGCCACAAGATTTTGAATTTTAAGATGAACAAACTGAGATTTAGGTTATAGCATATCTGCCATTTATTTACTACCTACTATGTGCAAGACGTTATTCTGGGGGCTCTTGCTATATATTTTTCTAATTGTCACAAAAACCCTATGTGATTGGCATTATCCTCAGTATACAGACAAACAGCCATGGAGAAGTTAAGTAATTACTCATTGCCACTTTGTAAATAAGGCAGAATTCAAGGCCAGGTTACCTGAATTGATAATCTATGATATTTCTATTGGACCATCCTACCTTTTCCAATGTAATGAGAGGAATACTGGATGAGTAATCAAGATATCTGAATTTAGATTTTGTTCTGTCTTGGGGAAGTCAACTAGTAACTCTGGCTTTAGATTTTCTTTTCTTTTTTTTTTTTTTAATAAAGGAGAAAGGTCATTTATTGTGTATGTTAGGGCGTGCCTGTGGTGACAGTATTTCCTATGTGAATAATCTTAACTCATTCTATAAATAGAAGAGAATATTTAACATTGGGACTATCAACATATCTGAGACTCTTTTGCATTTAGTTGGCAGTATATATTTATCCAACAAATATTTATTGAGTACTTAAAATATGCAAGGCACTGTGCTATGTGCTGGAGATACGATGATGTGGGAAAACAAAGACAATGTACCCCACCTTCATGGAGCTTACAGTAATTTACGGGAGACGCAGATGTTAAAAACCCACCAATAAATGTAAAATTTATGAATGTGTTACATGCTACAAAAGAGAGGAATGTGATGCCATCAAAACATGATATGGTACCTTGGCTCACATATGACAATGAAGAGGGCTTAGGCTGAGATCTGAAGGAGGAATAGGAGTTACCTAGACAGAGGGTAGGGGGCAAGTAAGAGAGTTCCAAGTGGAGAAAATGGCATGTGCAAGGTCCTGTGGTAGGAAGGAGCATGGAGAGTTTCAACAAATGAAAAGAGTGAAGTATAGCTAAAGCACAGAAAGCAACAGGGGGACAGTGGAGCAAGAGGAGGCTTGAGGGTAGGTAGAGACTAAACTATGCCAGGGCTCCTAGGCCATGTAAAGATCTTAGTTAAGCTCTGGTTAAGTTTAGTTGCCTTGCACTTTATGAAAAAGAAATGACTCGATTTTTTATTGTATACTTTTGTTTACCCAGTGATTTTACCAAGAAATTTTCTAATTATATGCCATTCACATTTCAGCCTATTAAAAAGAGTAAACATAGTTGGAAACATGATTAGAAATGAATGACATACATTTATGAATGGAAACTAGGAAGAAAATTCTATACATGAGGAGGATTTAAATCTCTGACACATAGCATTTTAAGAGGACTCGATTCACTAAGTAGGCAAAATTTTAAATGTAACGTGTTTTTTGGACAGCTATTACACGAGATATTTCTAAATAAGAAAAATAATGCCATATCTGGGTAACAACCATTGCTGGTGGAAGTGAGAGAAAGAAGAAAATGGTTGTGTGCTACTGTAGTCTGGGAAAACGTTATGAAGATGATTACAGTTGAATTTGCCCCTGGATACTGGATATAAACTACAGGAGGAGGGTACACTACATACCTCTACTGTGTCTCAAAAACACAAATAATAATTTTAGATTTTGGAGAGCAAGAAGGAGGAAATTGATTTCTTAGCCTTTGCCTCTTTTACCACAGTTTTTTCATCCAGAGTAAAGACAAATTGGGAGTTATTTCCTAAACCAGATCCTGAGCGTGTCTACCTGGCAATCACTTCTAATGCCATAGGCTTTCAATTTACAGTAGCATCTTAGAGACCATCTGGTCTACTTCTTTTATTTAATAAATTAGGAAACAGGCTTCTGTCATGCATTGAGTCAGAGTTATCAGTGTCCAACAATCTGATCGCTAACAGAGAATATTCGGAGAGATATCATTTAAAGAGAGAAGCAAGGACAGAAAATGACCTTAGTGTGTCAATATAAAGAATACAAACTTTAGAAACAGAATGCCTGTCTTTGCAGTCCTGGTACTACCAGGGACCTTGAATAAATTACTTAGTATCTCTGAACTTAAATTTCCTCAAGTGTAAAATAGGGCTAAGAAAAATACTTCCTTTACAAGTGGGCATAAGGAATAAATGTGATAATGAGTAAAAGTGTTTTGTAGTAAAAATACTTTGTAAATTATGAAACCTTATGTAAATATAAATTGCTGTACTGACAGAATACACCAAACCAAATTGTACGGTCAATGAAAGCAACTGTACTAAATAGAATTGTATTTTGGCTTCCTTTTTTTTCTTCTCCCTATTTTGTTAATTTTATTATTTTTGTTGTTTGTATATTATGTATTTATTATATGTATATTATAAATCTATTGTATGTCATCTATTACAGGGAAAGGTTACAAATTACAACCAGCCAAAAAAATAGTCCCATAGGGTCGAGTCAAGGAAGGTTCTAATCATGAAGCTTCCATAATCCTCAGGACATGTTACCCTCCTAGCATTAATTTGTGTCAGTACACATGGAGTATTGCAAACTTAGGAAGCTCACCTAAGCTTTAGTGTTCAGACATTTTATTGAATATTCATTACATAGGCATAATTGATTCATTTATTGCCCATGTGGTTGAACTCAGTGTTTAGGTCAACTGATACTTTATGAACCAAAGCCTCTACCTAAGTCATATGGTTGATCTTATCGATGTGGCCAGCTTCCACCTGAAGACTTTCAGGTTTGTAATGTCATAACTGTGCTCCTGGAAGAAGTTGGATGTGGTTAAGATCTTGCTAGTAAATGTTGTCTTTGATGATAGGGCTGTTGAGGAATACCATGAGTAGCCAGATAAGGTACATCTTGATCCTTTCAAGGTGAAGACAAACTGCAACTGAGAGGATATTTAAATAGACACTAAATATTAACAAAAATCTATAAAAGCAAAATAATTTTTCAATAGTTAATTGAATGGAGTCAATAATTTTAATATTGTTGGCTATGGGCCTTAATCAGTAGTATCATGGCATTAAGGTTGCAATAGCTCACTGTTAAGTGCCATTCATTTTTATTAGGTTTAGGCATTGGCCATATTGGGCTCTTCAAGAAGAAGGCAGCAGGAATAAGAGCCACTTCTTTTACTAGGTCTTGTATAATGGGTCTTATTTCTTGTACACCTTGTTTCTATCTATACTGGGCCACATTAACTATTTTAACCTTGGTGCTGGTGGTGGGAAGGCCCATGGGGTACCATTTGTCAAGCTTATTCTAAGTGCCAAATACTTAATATTGTTTTAATTTGTTACTCTTTGGGTCAGAGCATCAATGCTCACTGTGTTAGTCTGTTCTCACACTGCTATGAACTACCTGAAACTGGATAATTTATAGAAAAAAAAGGTTAAATTGACTCACAGTTCCACAGTATGCACAGGAAGAATGGCTGGGAGGCCTCAGAAAACTAACAATCACGGCAGAAGGCAAAGGGGAAAAGAGAGAGAGCAAAGAGGAAAGTGCTACACACTTTTAAACAATGGGATCTTGTGAGAACTCACTATAATGAGAACAGAAAGGGGGAAATCCACCCCCTGTGATCCAATCATCTCCCATCAGGTCCCTCCTCCAATCCAAAAATTTTGGATTTTCAATTGTGTAAAAAATCATGAACCTCTGCTTTAGTTATTGTTTCCTCTCCCACATTAAGATTTGTTGTTTTATTTTTGTGGTTATTGGACATTCTTTAGGGAGAGACAGTTCTCTCTCCCTGCTCATATTTATAAGTTTCTTCCTGCAGTGAGTTGCAATTCAGTATCATCAGGGTTAAGGGCCTCCCTATCATGATTGTTGCTATATTGAGTTTAAGAAACCTGGGCTGGCTGGGTATGGTGGCTCACACCTGTAATCCCAGCACTTTGGGAGACCAAGGCGGGTAGATCATCTGAGGTCAGGAGTTTGAGACTAGCCTGGCCAACCTGGTGAAACCCCATCTCTACTAAAAATACAAAAACTAGCTGGGTGTGGTGGTAGGCACTTGTAATCCCAGCTACTCAGGAGGCTGAGGCAGCAGAATCGCTTGAACCCAGGAGCCAAAGGTCGCAGTGAGCTGAGATCATGCCATTGCACTCCAGCCTGGGCAACAAGAGCAAAACTCTCAAAAGAAAAAGAAAAGAAAAGAAAGAAACCTGGGCTTCAGTCAGATTTAATTTAATCCTTTGGCATGTTGACAAGCCACAGCCCTCAATTGAACCCTAGAGTCTTTGTTGGTCATTTTTATAGTTGTCCAATAGGGACGTAATTTTTTCTGGACATTTAAAAGGGGTAAGGATAAAACATTCAGGTCTGTCTTCTAAAAGGGCTTGTGCCACTGGATTACATGGACATCTTTTTATAACCTTAAGCACTAGAATCTGTTTGGATGGCATAGGTAGTAACAGCAGTAGCAAAGGCATTTCATATGGTCCTAGTTAGCCGTCTGATTTTTGGACTGTAGACTTCAGTATGCCACATGGTGACTACTCTCCTTCATATAACCAACTAATCAATGGGCCCATATATTGTACAAGATGTAGTCTTTCCCCTAAGCATTCTATTAAATGGGGACCAAGGCCTCATTAAGGCATACAACTGATGATCATAGAGGATAAAAGTCCTCTCCCTGAGCCTAGCATCAATCATGCCTTATGCTAGAACTGAGACACACAATTCAATCTGAAGCACTCATAAAGGCCTGGGCCAATATGCATAACCCAGGGCTACTCTAAGTAGGGCCCCAATACCGTATTCCCATCCGTAAATATATATCACTGAAATTTCTTAATTAGGTAGATTAAATCTGTAACAGAGTCTTGGTAGGAGTTGGCATATGCAGTACAGCGCAGCACAGCTCATAATGCAGGCTGACCAGCAGGCAGCATCACATTTCAAAGTGCACCCTGGCCAGTTAGCAAGCCAAAAGCAAGAGAAGAAAGACCCCTAGATAGTGATGGTTATTGCCTCAACATCCTACTCACGGTGCCAATTTTCTTGTGGTTGCCCTGCAAGAGGGGATAATTCCCTTCACGCAAAGTGTGGTTTGGATGTCAAGACTAATGATGCCACACATGCACTAAAAAAGATTTGAAAAGGTTTATTGTAGATGTAATGACATTTTCTGGGGAGAGCAGGGATGGCTCCCAAGCCAATCTGAAATAGATTGAGTGAAGGGAGGGGCAAGTATCTCTGGGTTTTATTGTGGTTAGGTGGTGGGGCCAAGGTGAGGTGTTCTGTGATAGTTGTGCCTTGTGTGGTTTGAACTTTGAGGCTGGCACCATGGGAAAGAGTGTCCGGGACCTCTTATCACCTTGTCTTGATGTGGGACAAAAGGGAAGGGACAGAAGTGAGGCTTGAAAGCTGTCACCAGCTATACAACAAAAATATACTCAGGCTTTTTCTTATAATTTTCGTCTCTAAAAATAAATTCCAGTGCCACCAGTAAAAGGAAAAGTGGAAGTTTACAAGTCAAACAAGATGGCTAAAATGAAAAGATGTTAAATTTCTTTTAAAAAACTACTAGTGTTTTTAAATATTGATATTAATAATCTCAGATTTATTCTCATTAAATTTATCAGCTTTCTTTTTGAGGCTGTACTGAAAATTAAGATGTAGTGGTGATATTCATTCCCTTCCACTATGTAATTCTATTTTTAGAAGTCCTGTGTAGCTTTAATGCTACGGTTTATTTTGAAAATATAGTTTTATATATAAAGAATTCTTATCTGACTTTGGATGAAACCAAATATTGCCTCACAGAAGCTGAGACCTCTGGTATGCATCAGTGCATTTGTATTCTATACCACAAACTAATTGTGCTGTCTTGTAAAAAAAACATTTGTTCTGTGCATTAGATTCTTCATCTGTAAATTTGTTCATTCAACATCTGTTTTCTATGCGATAGACATTGAATGAGGTGTTGAGGGTACAAAACTGAATAAGGAATGCTCCTTGCTCTTAAAGAGCTCACAGTCTGGTGGGAGACATAAATGTCTACAATTACAATATCATATGGTAATTGTCATGATTGAAGTATACATGTGGTGCTGGGAATAATAGTGATATGGATAATACCTTTACTAGATATTCTTCACTAGGAGGGGAATAAATGGAGAACAACCATGTTAAAGTACTTTGAGATGTATAAAATGAAACAAAATCACAAATAGATACCTGACTTCCTTTCATCTAATTTATTCATTTTGAATTTAAGTACTTAGAGATTTTGGTACTCTTGAAATGTATTTTTGGAATTTTGGGATTACTATAGGACTGTATTTGGTACACTTCTAATTAAGATTTATTTTTAGTTTCTAATGGTCACATTCTCCAGATCATGGAACTGTGTGTTCCTCTTACCACAATGGTTGAGTGCAGCTGGGACAAATGACACAACTGGCAGACTGCTAATACTATAAAATTACAGTTTCTAAAGACCTTAACTGGAGCCCCCAGAGCACCATTTAGTAATCCTTCTATGTGTTCATAATTATTCCCCTCTCCTGTTGACAGGGGCTACTACCATTGCAAACCTTGACTACCTTTCTCATGATCACTGCTCCACATATTCTCCTCAATATGAGCCTTGCCAGTCAGTCTTAATAGTCTTCCCTTCTATCATTCTCTAAGACAAGTCATACTGCATTTTTATCTAACTATTGAGTGAGTCATGCTGCTTTAGGTCTCTGTACCTTTGTACATGCTATTCCTCTGACAGGAATCCACCACCCAACACCAAACTTAACTAGCTTCTATATTTTTCAAGACTCAGCTCACATATCACCACTCTGTAAGGCCTTCTGTGGCAGCCCAAGCATAGTTAGCCACTCCTTCATTTGCATCACCACTAGACATAGAATTTTCGCTATTATACAATGTAGCATACTCTGTTATACTTGTTTACTTTCTTAATTTTCTCCTCTAATAAACTGTCAAGTCCTCAAGGACAGGGACTATCTATTTTCAATCTCCAGCACCTACTATAATGTGGACACAAACATAAATATTTATTGAGAGAGGGAAGGAAAGGAAGCAGCATAAATATTAAACATACAGCTTATTTCAGAAAGCAAAACCACTTCTTTTTTTATTAATTTCAAGCTTTTAAGCTAATTTGCAATGACATACCCCAGTTTCCTTTTTCTCTCAACCTTAAGGAAAACTTCTTTCAATTTAATAGAAAGATGCTGAAATTTTTTTTAAAAACTTCAGCAAAGACAGCTGTCTGACAGCTGTAGACCATCTGTGCTTTCAGTCTTGGGTAAAAACATCTGGCTACTTGAGAATAGAAGCTCTGTACTAAAGGAGTTTCCCAGACTGATGGTGATTAGTATTCTACAAATATGCCTTGCATTGTCCCACTGTGCCATGATATAATGTACACAACTTGTCACTCTAAATTATGAAGTTTCTTTTTGCCTATGTACCTCAACAAAGGTAACAAAAAGCAAAAACAAAAAATGAAGTGTTACCATGTTGCTACATTTTGCCTATGAAAACTGCTTTTATAATAAAAGACAACATCACAAAATGTAAGTAATGAATCCAGAGGAGTGTGTACATGTGTCCATACATTTATATTTTTAGGCAACAGTCTATAATATACTGCATACGAATTTCTACTCAAACAAAATATTCAAACTAAATGCCAAACATCCTTTTCTATGATTCCCAGATTTGGAACTACCTCAGGGACTATTTCCATTTAAAAAGCCATGGAAGAAATAAAGTATAAAAGACCTGGTTCCCTGAATCAAAATACCTGCAATTCTGTCTAGCTATATTTAACCCTTCTTGATCAACTAATAAGCTTCCTCTTACTTATTTGTACATAATTCTGAAAAATATCATATCAATTACATGAATAGCATCATATGCACACATTCTATTTCAAATGGTTTGGCCTTTAATAAAGCTGTGAGTAGCGGGATCGATCCAAGACAGCCGATTAGAAGCAGCTGCAGTTTGTTGCACTCACAGAGAGGAATGAAAAGGGTTGAGTGAATTCAGCACCTTTAACTGAAATATCCAGCTTCTCACACTGGGACTGACTAGGTAAACAACTTGACCAACAGAGAATGTAGAAAAGTAGCGGGGAGTGACAGCCCACATGGGAGCAGCACAGAGCCAAAGAAACCCCCATCCCCAACCAAGGGAAGCTGTGAGTGATTGTGCAACCCCACACAGGAAACTATGCTTCTCCCATGGATCTTTGCAAACCATGGATCAGGAAATCCGCTCATAAGCCCATGCCACCAGGGCCTTGGGTCTGATACACAGAGCTGTGTGGAGTCTTGGCAGAGTAGCCACTCAGGCACACACAGAGACCGAGGAGTTTTACATACTTTGGCCCTGGGATCCCCAGCAAGGCAGAAAATCCCTAGGAAAGGGGGAGAATCCAGGGATCCAAGCAACATCATTCTTTGGGCCCCGCTTTCCACAGCATCTCGCAAGTTTAGACCCGCTGGTTTGGAATTCCAGCCAGCCAATGGCAATGGGCTGGAGTCCAACTGAGACAAGTTTGAGTTCCTGGGGGGAGGGGCAGCTGCCATCTCTGCAGTTCAGTCGACTCAGCTGCTCCAGCCTGCTGGCTTTGGAGAGTCCAGATGTTCCAGATGAGGAGAGGTACCCCACAACACAGCACAGCTGCCTTGCCAGATAGTGACCAGACTGCTTCTTTAAGCAGAACACCAATCCATTCCTCCTTGCTGGGTGGGACCTCCCTGCAGGAACTTCAGCCAGTTCAGCAAGGGTTCTATGGACAGAGCTCTGATCTCTCCCTGGGGCGGAGCTTCTGGAGTGGGGGTGAGTGAGTAGCCACCATCTTTGCATTTGGGTAGACTCAGCCATTCCCGCCTCTTGGCTGTGGAGAATACAGACAGTTTGGATGAGGAAGGGTCCCTCACATAACACAGCTGCCTTGCCAGATCTTGGCCAGAATGCTTCTTCAAGTGGGACCCCGATCCACTTCTCCTCACTGGGTGTGACCTCCCTGTGGGGACTTCAGCCACTCCAGCAAGGGTTCTATAGACAAAGCTCTGATCTCTCCCTGGGACAGAGCTTCTGGGTGGAGGGACGGCTGCCATCTCCGCAGTTTGGTCGACTCAGCAGCTCCAGCTTGCTGGCTGTGGGGAATACAGGTGGTCTTGATGAGGAAGGGTCTCCCACAACACAGCACACTTCCATTACCTAAAAGCAGCCAGACTGCTTCTTAGGGCAGGTCCCTGATCCAGTTCCTCCTGACTGGGTGAGACCTTTCAACAGGTATCTCCAGCCATCTCCTATAGGTGTGTGCAGGACAGCAACAGGTCAGTACCCACCTGGGTTGGAGCTACCAGAGGAAGGAGGTGGCTGCCATCTCTGCTGTTTCAGGGCCTTCACTGGTGATAACTCCAGGTAACTCCAGGTATGAGACAAACCAAGGCAACTGAGGTCTGGGAGTGGACCCCCAGCAAACCATGGCAGCCCTGAGGTAGAGTGGTCTGAGTGTTAAAATAAAAACAAACAAACAAGCAGAAAACAACATGAACAACATGAACCCCACAAAAACCTCATTCAGAGGTCAGCAATCTCAAAGATCAAAGGGGTAGATAATCCCACAAAGATGAGAAAGAACTAGCACAAAAATGTTGATAACTCAGAGAGCTACAGTGCCTCTACTCCAAATGACTGTAACACCTCTCCTGCAAGGACACAGAACTAGGCTGAGGCTGAGATGGCTGAATTGACAGAAGAAGGCCTCAAAAGGTAGGTAATAACGAACTTCACTGAGCTAAAGGAGCATGTTGTAACCCAATGCAAAGAAGCTAAGAATCATGAAAAAACAATAAAGGAGCAGATAGTCACACTAGGCAGTTTAGAGAGGGACATAACTGAGTTGATGGAGCTGAAAAACACAACATGAGAACTTCACAATGCAGTCACAAGTATCAATAGCAGAATATACCAAACAGAGGAAAGAATCTCAGAGTTTAAAGACTATCTTTCTGAAATAAGACAGGCAGACAAGAATAGAGGAAAAAGAATGTAAAGGAATGTACCAAACCATCCAAGAAATATGGGATTATATAAAGAGACTGAACCTATGACTGATTGGGTTACCTGAAAGAGACTGGAAAAATGGAACGAACTTTTAAAACATACTTCAGGATATCATACAGGAGAACTTCCCTAACCTAGCAAGACAGGCCAACATTCAAATTCAGAAAATGCAGAGAACCCCAGGAAAATACTCCATGAGTAGATCAACCCCAAGACACATAATCATTAGATTTTCCAAGGTCAAAATGAAAGACAAAATGTTAAGGGCAGCCAGAGAGAAAGGCCAGGTCACCTACAAAGGGAAACCCATCATACTAACAGCAGACCTCTCAGTGGAAACCCTAAAAAGCCAGAAGAGATTGGGGGCCAATATTCAACATTCTTTTAAAAAAAAAATTTTCAACCCATAATTTCATATCCAGCCAAAATAAGCTTCATAAGCGAAGGAGAAATAAGATCCTTTTCAGACAGGCAAATGCTGGGGTTATTTGTTACCATCAGGCCTGCCTTGCAAGAGCTCCTGAAGGAATCACAAAATATAGAAAGGAAAAACCATTACCAGCCACTACAAAAGCACACTGAAGTACACAGACCAATGACACTATGAAGCAACTGCATAAACAAGTCTGCAGAATAACCAGCTAGCATCATAATGACAGGATTAAACTCACACATGGCAATAATAACCTTAAATGTAAATGGACTGAATGCCCCAAATAAAAGACACAGAATGGCAAGCTGGATAAAAAGCCAAGACCCATTGGTATGCTATCTTCAAGAAATCCATCTCATGTGCAAAGACACACATAGGCTCAAAATAAAGGGATGGAAGAAAATTTACCAAGCAAATGGAAAACAGAAAAAAGCAAGGGTTATAACAGTAGTTTCTCACAAAACAGATTTTAAGCCAACCAAGATTTTTTTAAAACAAGGGCATTACATAATGGTAAAGGGTCCAATTCAACAAGAAGAGCTATTTAGGTATCCTGAATGTATATGTGCCTAATACAGGAGCAATCAGATTAATAAAACAAATTCTTAGAGACCTACAAAGAGACTTAGACTTCTACACAATAATTGTAGGAGACTTTAACACATCACTGACAATATTACTCAGATCATGGAGACAGAAAATTTCAAAAAAAATATTCAGGGCCTGAACTCAGCTCTAGATCAAGTGGACCTGATAGATATCAACAGAACTCTCCACCCCAAAACAACAGAATATACCTTCTTCTCATTGCCACATAGCACTTACTCTAAAATTGATCACATAATTGGAAGAAAAACACTCCTCAGCAAATGCAACAGAACTGAAATTATAACAGTCCTTTAGATCACACTGCAATCAAATTAGAACTCAAGATTAAAAAATTTACTCAAAACCATGTAACTACCTGGAAAATGAACAACTTGCTGCTGAATGACTCTTGGGTAAATAATGAAATTAAAGCAGAAATTAAGAAGTTATTTGAAACTAATGAGAACAAAGAGACAATGTACCAGGTTCTCTGAGATGCAGCTAAAGCAGTGTTAAGAGGGAAATTTATACCACTAAATGCTCACATCAGAAATTCAGAAAGATCTCAAGTTAGCAACCTAACATCTCAACTAAAAGAACTAGAGAACCAAGAGCAAACAAACCCCAAAGCTAGCAGAAGACAAGAAATAACAAAGATCAGAGCTGAACTGAAGGAGATAGAGACATGAAAAATCCTTTGAAAATGAATCCAGGAACTAGTTTTTTGAAAAAATTAATAAAATAGATTGCTAGCTAGATTAATAAAGAATAAAAACAAGAAGAATCAAATAAACACAATCAGAAATTATAAGGGAGTATCACTACTGACTCCACAGAAATACAAACTACCATCAGAGAATACTCTATGCACATAAACTAGAAAATCTGGAAGAAATGGATAAATTCCTGGATACATATACCCTCCCAAGACTGAACCAGGACTAAATTGAATCCCTGAACAAACTAATAACAAACTCTCAAATTGAGTCAGCAATAAATAGCCTATCAACTCAAAAAAGCCCAGGACCAGATGGATTCACAGCTGAATTCTATGGAGGTACAAAAAAAGAGCTGGTAGCATTTCTACTGAAACTATTCTAAACAATTGGAAAGGAAGGACTCCTCCCAAACTCATTTAATGAATTCAGCATCAAAACCTGGCAAAGATACAACAAAAAAAAAAAAAAGAAAAAAGAAAGAAAAGTTCAGGCCAATATTGTTAGTGGACATCAATGCAAAAATCCTCAATAAAATACTGGCAAACTGAATCCAGCAATACATCAAAAGGCTAATCCACCACAATTAAGTTGGCTTCATCCCTGGAATGCAAGGTTGGTTCAACATATGCAAATCAATAAATGTCATTCATCACATAAACAGAACTAAGGAAAAAAAAAACACGTGATTATCTCAATAGAAGCAGAAAAGGCCTTTGATAAAATCCAATGTCCCTTCATGTTAAAAACTCTTAATAAACTAGACGTTGAAGGAACATACCTCAAAATAATAAGAGCCATATATGACAAGCCTGCAGCCAGTATCATACTGAATGGGCAAATGCTAGAAGCATATCTCCTGAAAACCAGCACAAGACAATTATACTGTCTCTCACCACTCCTATTCACCATAGTATTGGAAGTCCTGACCAAGGCAATCAGGCAAGAGAAAGAAATAAAGGAAGACATAAAGAAATTCAAATAGGAAGAGAAGAAGTCAAATTATCTTTGTTTGTAGATGGCATGATTCTATATCTAGAAAACCCCATCATCAGCCCAAAAGCTGCTTAACCTGATAAGCAACTTTAGTAATGTCTCCAGATATAAAATCAATGTGCAGAAATCACCAGCATTTCCATATACCAACAGGGAAGCAGAGTGCCAAATCATGAATTAACTCCCATTCACAACTTCTACAAAAAGAATAAAATGCCTAGGAATATGGCTTACAAGGGACGTGAAGGACCTCTTCAAAGAGAACTTACAAACCAGTGCTCAAGGAAACAAGAGAGGACATAAACAAATGAAGAAACATTTCATGCTCATGGATAGGAAGAATCAATATCTTGAAAATGGCCGTCCTGCCCCAAAGTTTGTTTTTGTTTTTGTTTTTGTTTTTGTTTTTTTTGAGACATAATCTTACTCTGTCACCAGTCCCAATATTGGCTCACTGCAGCCTCTGCCTCCCAGGTTCAAGCGATTCTCCTGTCTCAGCCTCCTGAGTAGCTGGAACTACGGGCATGAGCCACCACACCCAACTAATTTTTGTATTATTAGTAAAGACGGGGTTTCATCATTGTGGCCAGGATGGTCTCAATCTCCAGACCTCATGATCCACCCACCTTGGCCTCCCAAAGTGCTGGGATTAGAGGGGTAAGCCACTACACCTGGCCAACATTCTTAACAGAATTAGAAAAAAATATTTTTAAATTCATATGGAAGCAAAAAAGAGCCTGAATAACCAAGACAATCCTAAGCAAAAAGAGCAAAGCTGGAGGCACCATGCTACCTGACTTCACACCATACTACAAGGTTACAGTGGCCAAAACAGCACGGTATTGGTACAAGACCAAACACATAGATCAATGGAACAGAATAGGGAACTCAGAAATAATACGGCACACCTACAATCATCTGATCTTTGACAAATTTGACAAAAACAAGCAATGGGAAAATGACTCCCTATTTAATAAATGGTGCTGAGAGTTCCATCTAGCCATATGCAGAAATTTGAAACTAGACCCCTTCCTTACACCATATACAAAAATTAACTCAGGATGAATTAAAGACTTAAATGTAAAATCCAAAACTATAAAAACCCAGAAGAAAATCTAGGCAATATCATTCAAGACATCAGCACAGGTAAAGATTTCATGACAAAAACACCAAAAGCAATTGCAACAAAAGCAAAAATTGACAAATGGGATCTAATTAAACTAAAGAGCTTCTGCACAGCAATTGAAACTATCAACAGAGTAAACAGATAACCTATAGAATGGGAGAAGATTTTTGCAATGTATCCATCTGACAAAGCTCTGATATCTAGCATCTATAAGGAACTTAAACAAATTTATAAGAGAAAACCAAACAACCCCATTAAAAAATGGGCAAAGGACATGAACAGACACTTCTCAAAAGTGTGGCCAACAAACATAAAGCTTAGCATCACTGATCTTTAGAGAAATGCAAATCAAAACCACAATGAGATATCATCTCATGCCAGTCATAACTCCTCAAAAGTGTGACCAACAAACATAAAGCTCAACATCACTGATCATTAGAGAAATGCAAATCAAAATGACAATGAGATATTACATCATGCCAGTCAGAATGGCTATAATTAAAAAGTCAAAAATAACAGATGCTGGCAAGGTTGTGGAGAAAAGGTAATGTTTTTACACTGATAGTAGGAGTGTAAATTAGTTCAAACATTGTGGAAGGCAGTGTGTTGATTCTTCAGAGACCTGGAGACAGAAATACCATTTGACCCAATAATCCCATTACTGGGTATATACCCAAAGGAATATAAATCATTCTATTATAAAGATACATGCATATATATATATTCCTTACAGCACCATTCAGAAAAGCAAAGACATGGAATCAACCTAAATGTCCAACATTGACAGACTGGATAAAGAAAATGTGGTATGTATACACCATGGAATACTATGCAGCCATAAAAAGGAATGAGATCATGTCCTTTGCAGGGACATGGATGGAGTTGGAAGCCATTATCCTCAGCAAACTAACTCAGGAACAAAAAATCAAACACTGCATGTTCCCACTTATAAGTGAGAGAGTTATGATGAAAACACATAGACACATGGGTGGAACAACACACCCTGGGGCCTGGTAGGGGTGGGAGAGCATCAGGAAAAATAGCTAATGGATTCTGCACTTAATACCTTGGTGATGGAATGATCTGTGCAGCAAACCAACATTGCACATGTTTATCCTGCACATGTGCCCCTGAACTGAAAGTAAAATTTGAAGAAAAAAAATAAAAAATAAAGCTGTGAGTAGCTATCAACAACAATATTATTTGAATTTCCAAAATTTTCAAATACCATGTATCTCAGATTTCACAGCTTTGATCTTAAATGGTTAGTCTTACCAACAATAATTTAAAAGTACTTGAGTTTATAAATTTTGTAATTAACCTTCATTAGCTTAACTTTAATATTAGCATGAAATTGACAATAGTTCAAATTTCAGTGCCAAGATCTTGATGTGTATGTGTGTAAGTGTGCATAAAGATGAAGCATACAGATGTAAGTCAGATATACAGGCAAGTGGTTAGTAAAATGTGGTATCATGGCATTTGTGCCTAGCTCATTTGCATTAGATTTACTATTCTGGGTGTCTCTTGGATGTTTTTCAATTTTTTTAATTGTTATAAAATACATGTGACATAAAATTTACCGTCTTAGGCATTTGAAATGTACAGTTCAACGTTCCTAAATACATTCATAATGTTGTGCCACCATCACCACCATCCATCTCTATAACTCTTTTTGTCTTGCAAAACCAATCAGTTGAACATACTTGGTGGCCAGACACAGTGGCTCACTCCTGTAATTTCAGTGCTTTAGGAAGCTGAGGCAGGAGGATTACTTGAGGCCAGGAGTTCGAGGCCAGCCTGGGCAATATAGTGAGACCCCATCTCTACAAAACACATTTTAAAATTTTCTAGGTGAGGTGGTGCATGCCTGTAGTCCTAGCTACTTAGGAAGGAGAGGCAAGAGGATGGCTTGAGCCAAGGAGTTCAAGATTACAGTGAGCTATGATCATGCCACAGCACTCCACCTACAGCCTGCCCAACAAAGCGAGACCCTGTCTCTAAAAAAATTTTAAAAAGAAAACTGGGGCCCTAACTTTTTACCTTCAAAAGTTCGTAGGTATGTCCAGAGGTAGTGTGGCTTTAAAATAACTTACTGATAAACTGTAGTGTGTCTGTAGGAAGCATAACTCTAGATGATCTGGAAGCCCCAAACAGTGTTCAAAAGACCTTGGTCCTAGAGAAGAGTACTGACAGACAATATGGTACTTGCCTTTGAAAGGGCAGAACTCGAGTCAGTGAGGGTGACTGCCAAAAAGCCACTTTCAGATCAATGTAAGAAGAAATTTTCTAGCATTTGAGATACCTCACAGCAAATTGGGATACCTTAAGTACTTAAGCAGTAGAATGATGATTGTCTATATGGAATACATTGTGTGGAAGATTAGAGTAAATAAGTTCAAACATCCTTCTGCTATTCTATTAAAGATAGGAAACACATTGAATAGTAGTCAAGTTTCCTGTCATATCATATTTTTCATTAGCCCATCAATGAAACCATCTTCCTTACCTTTCTCGATTGTTATACCATTTTGTCAAGTAACAGCTACTGTACCCTTCCATTCTTTCTGTTTTCTCTGCCTAGAATGTTCTTCTCTTAGATCTTTTAGTAGTAGTGGCATTTTATGGCATTTTTATCATTCATTGCTCACCTCAAATGCCATCATTTCAGAAAGGCACTCCCTGACCATCCTATTTAAAATAGTCCCCTCCATCGCCATCCCCCATTATTCTGTATCATATCACCTGTTCATTTCCTTCAGGGAAATGATTATATTCTGTAATTTTCTTGTTTGCTTTTTTCCCTCTTTCTTCACTGAGATGTAAGCCCCATGAAGTCATGAACCTTTTCTGTCTTGTTCATAGGTGAATCCCTAGTTTCCAACACAGTGCTGTCCACACATAAAGTAGGATACTGGTAAATATTTTTTAAATGAATAAAGACCCTCACACCAAATGTAAAGTTTTTTGTTATGTTAAAGGCATTCTTGGACTGGAAGAGCCTTGGCCCAGAGACATTTTGCACTTCCCCACCACCTTAAATCAGATATTTGGATGTCTAAGGTTGATAATCTTTTTATGCTTAAAATATGTCAAAAGTGTCCATTTTCTGTTGCCATTTTCAATGATGATAGGTTTTCTAAAATGCAAAGACAAGAAATTGGAGCATTCATGAAAAAAATGCTGTCGTAATTAAAATTTTGTGGCTATATTTAGGGATAAATGATGACCATTATAGATAGTTGTTTGCAAAGATATATGTGAGTGTTTGGTTACTTGGGCTTCATCCAGTGATTTGCTATAATTTAATTATTTAACTGATGGAATCAGAAATGGAATCACCTGAGACATTATGGTAGCATCTGCTTCTGAAACCATTATCACAATGATCTTTATGACATTTTTCTTCCCAGGGTTTAGTGAAGATGCCGACCTGCTTGCCTTGGCTTTTCCTTACTTCAGTGCTCACTAGTCATGTTTCTTTTTTTCCTCCACCTAGCTTTAATGATTTTTTAAAAATAATTTCATTCATTATATGTGGATGCTATTAACATCAAACCACATTCCTCTTTTCATAAATTTCCTAAAAGCAAATCTTTTTCAGCAAAACATTTTAGTTTGCAATGACCCTGTGTTATAGTTTGCCATTACTTTATTTTCTATATTTGACAGAATTGTCTAATATATTTTGGGCAGGCTTTTTGATCAGTTTTTTTACTGACAATAGCAGGCAAGTATTTCCATTAGTGTTCTGCTCCTTTTATCCCTCTATTTTTTCTTCTTTCTTCCTTTCTTTTCATCTTGCTTCTTCCCCATGCCTTTTTTTCCTGTTTATCTTAAAAATGTTTCTCTTGTGTGATGTGCCATAAATTGATGTTGACAAAATGGTTTCTATCAATAAATGACTTCCTAAATTTACTGCAAATTTTAATTGAATTTTTAAAAGTCAGAATAACCATTTTTTTTTTACCAAAGACAAAAAGCTGTTTATGTCCACACCTGCTAATCTGAGTCGTGGATTCTTGATCCCTTGAAAGCCACAAAACAGTGCTCAGCAAAATTTTTTATTTTGTTCTAAATGCCAGACTATTGGCTGCTGCAAGGTAATTATTCACTGGGCAAGTTAGCCACAGGTTGTATATGTTATTATTATGGCCGTTAAAGCTCCAAGTATAGGTAGAAACAAGGGGAAAAAATTGTCTCAGCCTCAAAATATTAAACTTCCATAAATACTATTTGCACAGGCGCGACATTAGATTGCCTTTGAAAATTAAAAAAATGTATGAAAAACTAATACTCATGTAATAACAGAAGTTACCACTCAAAAGATAAATAGTATAACTGACAGTGTATCTTTTAGGGATCATGGAAATGCTCAATTTCGAGCATTTCCATGATCCCTAAAAGGATTTCACAATTGTAGGACAGCATTTGATATGAACTAAGCTTGCAGAACTGATTCAGTAGCTAACTGGATGTTGGTGAAATTAGAATGTTTCCCAAATGCCAGCCTCTGGTAGGATATTCTGAGACCTTGAATGCTTAAGTATGTTTGTAGTGCAATTTTTCTCAACCTTCCTTCTTTAGAACCCTAGTGTAACAAAAGATATGACTAGTTTAGCTTGAGGAGTAGAGCATTCCATAGCCAAAGAAGTTTGATGTATACCACATGCTGTATTTCTCCCTTATATCCTTATTACACATATTAGCATATTAAAGGCAGTAAAAATGCCTGTTTTTACCTTTATTTTACCCATTGTTTCCAAACTTACTAGATGAGAAATCCTTTTGTGATAGGCCAACTGTTAATGTATTATGAGACACTAGTGTTTTGAAGAACACAGTTTGAAAAATTCTCTTTTAGAATACTCTCCAAAATCTAGCTGAGTATGCTATTTTCTTTTTTAAATTCTTTAAATTTTTTAACTTTTTTGTTTTTTTTTTTTTTTCATTTTTATGGGTGTATAGTAGGCATATATATTTATTGGGTACATGAGATATTTTGATACAGGCATACAATGCATAATAATCATATCAGGGTAAAACCTGGCATATCTTTAGGAAGTTTTATAATGTGTCTGGTGTACTTCAACAGCAAACTACAGAAATAAAGTCTAGATAAGTATAAAGGTGACTATACAGTTGAATCAAACCCACAATCAGAGTTGTGACCCAGTCCAATTCTCCTCTCTTTATCTCTACAGTCAGTCCATGGTGCTGCCATACAACTACCATGCCACTGCCACAAAACCTATCTTCTGGTTTTATTTTGGATTCTTTTGTTTTAATTGTTCCACGAGATGATGATCTTTAATTGTATTAAAGACCTGCTGAATTACCTGTCACTGCTTAAGAGACTCATAAATCAATGTTAAATAAAGGCTCATAAAAAAAACAATTAAAAAATGGAGTTGTAACAGCTTTCTATCATTGTTGCTTTGAGTTTTTTTTTTTTTTCAATTAAGATCATGTTTCTATTCTCTAAGGCACATATGAATAAATCTCTGTTTCTATTCACTCTGTAACATGCTATAGAGAGTTGTCTATGTGACAAGTAACTCAACTGAAAGTCAATGCCTGTGAGTCAAAGGATCTTCCTTTGTGAATAGTCATAGAGATACCAGGAAATGCAAATATTTTAAAGCAAAAGGATCATCCAAAGGAACTGGTAGCATATGAGGAACTGATTGTCTTCTTTACCATACCCTATTGAAATGTACTATAGAAGGACCCAGAGAGGCATGAATTCCAGATGTTGTTCTTCAAATTAAGCTCTCAGGGAGACCTATGGACTCAAGAACTAATCCCAATATGATCTTACCATTCCGTCTTTAGGATGACCTTCCCATTTTACAGCTTGCCAATGATACATTTCAGACATTATAAAGATGTTGGGTTTTGGGGGGGCTCCTCTTTGAAATCAGTTTGTTTTCTCTGCCACAGTGTCTCAGCATTGTAAAGAGGATCTCTTACTTTTGGCAGCCACACATTCCTCATGCTGAACATGAGTCTACTTTATGGTAAAGAATAGTCTCTACCTTTCAGTAAGCACATAGCCTCTGAGTGCAACTTTGTTTCATCTACTGTAGTAGAGGATCCTGCCTTGCACTTTGGGTGGTCAAACACTCCTCAGATTAGGCATTAGGCTTAGTTGCCCTTAAAAGAGCATATTACCTTTGCAGTCAACTACCAAATGGTCTTCACATTAGTTAATGCCACGTGATAAAATGTGCATGTAGGATTTCAAGAAATGAACATCTGGAATTCATGTAGCCCTGGGTCCTGCTACAGCACATTTCAACAGGGTATGGTAAAACGGACAATAATTCCTTATATACCACCAATTCCTTTGGATGACCCAAAGGAATATATCTCTTTCATTAGCCCTCAAAACTTCCTATCTCTCATGTTTGGTCCTTGGCTGATTATTCCTTTCAGACTGACTTTCAAATTATCGAAACTCATTTTTTTTTTTTTTTTTTTTTTAGTTTTTGCCAATCCAAATGTGTTCATCTTCAAAATGGCATTTTGTTAGCCTAATTTCTTGAGAATATCCACACAAAAAATTAAGTGCAAAAATGTAAATATTTGAAAACCCCTCCTATCCATATAGGCAGATACAGAAAATGTAAATTTATGAACTGATCAACATTTTAAATGAGATGTATCCCAGCCTATATTTTAGGTCAGACCATCCCAATTTTGTTAAATTGTTGAATTTCCATTCAGCTGTTTTCAATAGTATAGTAACAAACATGAAGAAAGTTACTTTGTTTATAGAGATTAGGTCCAAAAGCCTTCAAGGCCATTCACCAGGCCACTCTTCAGACATGCTCATTTCCTGTTGCTTTTATTCACCATCTATCCTCCCCTCTTAGAAAAATGAATTTCTTTATCCCCTTCATCTTTTTAATCTATACCCACAGTTGAATGTTTCCAAAATCTGTAACTTGGGCTTAGAACTTCCTATCCTAAATCCCTAGCCTCTTCTCTTCATTTATCCAGGAATCCTTTGAAATCCTACATGAACATTTTATCACATGGCTTAGCTAACGAATTGAGAAAAAGATGGTACAACCTTTGCTTTACTCAGTCTAAAAGTATTGAGTCTAAAAGTATTGTCACACCATAATATGCACTTATTCCTCTGCCTTGTCACAAGAGTGATAGGTTATTTTCTTTTGAAAACATTCTGTTCAGTAGTTAGCTATCTACAGGCTCTTTATTACCATCCATGTATGTTCCCCCTTACTTTTTAGAGACAAAGTCAAAGTCCCTCTGTTCAGTATTCCAAAAATGTGTGCTACTAATGAAAACCTGTGCATGATGGGAGGGTACGGTTGGGGAGAGGAAGCCAAATCTGGCATCAGAAAGAGATGATCAGCCAGATCATGAAGCAGTTGAAGAATGGCATTGTCAGCTAGGGCTGGGTAGCAACATGTGATCAAATTGGTCAAGAGCCCAAAACAATTTCATAGTTATAACAGGCCAACTCTCTATACTGATGTTTCCCAAACTCTGCTGCAGTATATTAACAAGTGTTATGAAAAAGAAAGGGGGATGTGATTACATTTAACTTGATGTGTTTACTTATTGCTCTCTTGCCTAAAACTCTTCAGTACTCTCTGCAGTTCGAATAATTTCCAACCTCATTTCCAACAACTAGTAAGGTTCTGCCTGCCTCCAGACTCTCATCTGGTGCTCTGTTCCTGTGAACTCAACTGCACTCCAACCATACTGGCCTTTTTTTTCTCTTTTCCTCAAACTCACCAAGTTTTTTTTCTAATTCAGGCTTTACACATGCTCTTCCTTCTGCCTGGAAAACTCAAGCCTATTCATGGCCAGCGAAAGACAGCATTCCTCCTTCAGGTTTTGGCTCACATACTACCTCCTAAAGAGGTCCCCAAAGCCATTCTTTTCTCTATTCTTTTCCTTTGTAGAAATATCATGTTTAATTCTTTTTCTTATTTATTGTCTATTAGTCTTACCCCACTGGAATGAAAGCAAGGTCTTGCTTATTTTGTTTACTTTCGTGTCTCCAGAATATAGAACAGTGCCTGGCATATGGCATGAGCCCAATATATATTTGCTGAATGAATGAATGAAATGTTGAAAAGAATACAGGAACTAACTTAAATGTTCAACAATGGGAAAATGATCATGTAATTATTTTATTAAATTCAATGTAATATTTTTAGTTGCTATAAATAACAGAAATATTATGTAAAACAAATATTTTGGTAAGATAAGTGGAAAATATAGAATAAAATTGTCTTAGTCCATTCAACCTGCTATAATAAAATAACATATACTGGATAATTTGTAAAGAACACAAATTTATTTTCTCATAGTTTTGGAGGCTGGGAAGTCCAAGATCAAACTCTGGCAGTTTCGGTTGTCTGACAGGATTTTCTCTCTGCTTCAAAAATAGTTCATTGTTGCTGCATTCTGTGGCAGGGAGAAACACTGTGTCCTCACATGTCAGAAGGCAGGTCAAGAGAGCTAAACATGGTATGAAGCCTCTTTTCTATGTGCCTTAATCCCATTCATGAAGAAAGAGCCTTCATGGCCTAATTACTTCTTTTTTTTTAAAATTTTATTTATTTTTCTTTTATTGCATTTTAGGTTTTGGGGTACATGTGAAGAACATGCAAGATTGTTTCATAGGTACACACATGGCAGTGTGGTTTTCTGCCTTCCGTCCCCTCGCCTGTATCTGTCATTTCTCCCCATGCTATCTCTTCCCACCTCCCCACCCCCCGCCCCTCCCCCATTTCCCCCCAACGGACCCCAGTGTGTAGTGCTCCCCTCCCTGTGTCCATGTGTTCTCATTGTTCAACACCCGCCTATGAGTGAGAACATGCGGTGTTTGATTTTCTGCTCTTGTGTCAAGGTTCCACCTCTTTTTTTTTAAGTAACTATTTAATCAAGTGAGAATTTTTTTTTTTTTAGTATTTTATTGCATTTTAGGTTTTAGGGTACATGTGCAGAACATGCAGGATTGTTGCATGGGTACATACACGATAATGCAGTTTGCTGCCTCCATCCCCCCATCACCTATATCTGGCATTTCTCCCCATGTTATCCCTCCCCAACTCCCCACCCCCTGCTGCCCCTCCTCTGGTTCCCCCCCAACAGACTTCAGTGGGTGATGCTCACCTCCCTGTGTCCTTGTGTTCTCATTGTTCGACACCCACCTACAAGTGAGAGCATGCGGTGTTTGATTTTCTGTTCTTGCGTCAGTTTGCTGAGAATGATGGTTTCCAGGTTCATCCATGTCCCTACAAAGGACACAAACTCATCGTTTTTTATGGCTGCATAGTATTCTATGGTGTATATGTGCCACATTTTCCCTGTCCAGTCTATCATCGATGGACATTTGGGTTGGTTCCAAGTCTTTGCTATTGTAAACAGTGCTGCAATGAACATTCATGTGCATGTGTCCTTATAATAGAACGATTTATAATCCTTTGGATATATACCCAGTAATGGGATTGCTGGATCAAATGGAATTTCTATTTCTAGGTCCTTGAGGAAGTACCACACTGTCTTCCACAATGGTTGAACTAATTTACACTCCCACCAACAGTGTGAAAGTATTCCTATTTCTCCACATCCTTTCCAGCATCTGTTGTCTCCAGATTTTTTAATGCCATTCTAACTGGCGTGAGGTGGTATCTCAATGTGGTTTTGATTTGCATTTCTCTAATGACCAGTGATGATGAGCATTTTTTCATGTTTGTTGGCCCCATATATGTCTTCTTTTGAAAAGTGTCCCACCTCTACCTCTTAATACCATCACATTGGCAGTTAGGTTTCAACATCTGAAATTCAGAGGGCACACATTCAAACCACAGCAACAATATTGTCTGTATGCTATGGTGAAATATGTATACATATGGACAATAAATGTAATTCAGTATGTGTATATAGGTTTGGCTGGTTTTTTTCATGAATTTTAACATGTTTGTATTGTCTTCATAATAAAAATAAATAATACATCAAAAATTCTAGTTGAGCAAAAGAAATATCAATGGATTAGCATTGTTACTATGGAAAACAGTATAGGGGAAGAGCAAGAGGAATTTCAAAATTCCTATTACAGTGCCAAGATTGGCGCTTCAAATTTTTTCCTGAGGGACATGGCGAACTTGGAGAGATTTAGGAGAGTTTGGATACAGAATTATTAGAGAAGTACTAAGGAAATTAATTTTCTTTTCTTTTTTTGTGACCGGGTCTCAGTTTGTTGCCCAGACTCAGGTAGTTCTCCCACTTCAGGATCCCAAGTTCTGGGGACTCCAGGCATGCACCATCATGCCCAGAAATTTTTTCTTTCTTTCTTTCTTTCTTTCTCTCTTTCTCTTTCTCTCTCTCTTTTTTCTCTCTCTTTCTCCTTCCTTCCTTCCTTCCTTCTTTCCTTTCTTTCTTCCTTTCAGCAGAGACAGGGTCTCACTATGTTGTACAGGCTGGTCCTGAACTCCTTAGTTCAAGCGATCCTCCCACCTCGACCTCCCAAAGTGCTGTGATTACAGGAATGAGCCACCATGCCCAGGCAATATATTTTCTTCTTCAGTCAGAATAATACTACTTTATAATCTACAGTGAGAGCTGAATAAATAGTAAGGGACCTAAGTTGCAGTAAATTATAGAGTTACAGAAACAAACTTTTCAAGATGAGAGTCTTAAAAGCAAGGAATTTGTAACAAAAGGAGTGTGTGGCATCTCCTACCTAGGAGAACCCTTAGCAATGGGGAATTTATATGATTGTCTTTTAGTCTTGACTAAGCTAAGTGTATACCTACCTAAAGCTAAAGAAAAGTAGAAAATTTTCTACAGGGTTATTTGAGTCTTGTCATTCTGCTTCTTAACTTTGGGAAGACAGAAAAATATTTCTGCTATCAGGGGTCCCCCTGCCAGGCTATGGACCAGTCTGTGACCTGTTAGGAACCAGGCTGCACAGCAGCAGGTGAGCGATGGGCAGACAAGTGAGGGAAGCTTCATCTGTATTTACTGCTCCCTATCACTTGCATTACCACCTGAGCTCTGCCTCCTATCAGTTCAGCAGTGGCATTAGATTCTCATAGGAGTGTGAACCCTATTGTAAATCGTACATATGAGAGATCTAGGTTGCATGCTCCTTATGAGAATCTAATGTCTGATGATCTGTCACTGTCTCCCATCATCCCCATATGGGACTGTCTAGTTGCAGGAAAACAAGCTCAGGGCTCCCACTGATTCTACATTCTGGTGAGTTGTATAATTATTTCATTATATATTACAAAGGAATAATAATAGATATAAAGTGCACAATAAATGTAATGCATTTGAATCATCCTGAAACCATTTCCCCACCCCAGTCCATGGAAAAATTGTCTTCCACAAAAATGGTCCCTGGTGCCAAAAATGTTGGGGACCACTATGCTATACAGACTGAATCCATTTCTTTGAATAACTTGTTTACTAAGCATCCACCTTGAGCAAGGCTAGAGATTGTAAGATGAGAGATGCAAAAATACATGTGATATGGTTTGGCTCTGTGTCCCCACCTAAATCTCATGTTGAGTTGTAATCCCCAATGTTGGAAGTGGGTCTGGTGGCAGGTGATTGGATCATGGGGATGGATCCTTCATGAATGGTTCAGCACCATCCCCTTGGTGCTATACTTGTGATAGAGTCCCAATAAGATCTGGTTGTTTAAAAGTATATAGCACTTCCCTCCTCTCTCTCTCTTGCCCCTCCTCTGGCCATGTGAAACGTCCCTGCTCCCTCTTTGCCTTCTGCCATGATTATAAATTTCCTGAGGCTTCCTCAGAAGCTGAGCAGATGCCAGCTTCATGCTTCCTGTACAGGCTGCAGAACCATGAGCCAATGAAACCTCTTTTCTTTATAAATGACCCAGTCTCCAGTATTTCTTTATAGCAATGCAAAAACTGACTGATACAACATATAATAAAGAAAGTGCCTTAAAGGAGCTTATAGGTTAGTAATTTATACTTGATAAAAATTAATAAACAAAGGAATATAATTTCTACTAAAAAAATTAAGTGGATCCTCCTCAAACCACTGCAGCAATCCTTTAACACTCTCAATTTGCTAACTTCATGCTTTTATAGAGACTTTAACCGTTGTCTTTTTTATTTTTTAAAATTTGTTTTTAATAAATTTAATTGTATATTTGCGTTTATAACATTATGTTATACATTACATATAGATAATGAAATGATTACTATAGTGAAGCAGGTGAACATGTCTATCATCTCACAGTTACTTGTTATGTGTGACAAGAGCAGCTAAAACATACTTATTTAACAAAAATTGCTAATACAATCACATCAGTATGGTAGTGGCATAAATAAAGAGTTTTCTTTATTCTCTTCTATCTGACCATTTGCCTCTTCAGTGATACTCACCATACCTTTTATTTCATAAAACAAAATATTTCTAAGTCAGTGCAGCACAGAGGAAAGAACACTAGATTTGGAATTAAGAGATCAGTTTTTGTTTCCATTCTGCCTTTCCTCTGCATTAGGTAGGTAACTCAGTTGCTTAATCTGTAAAATGGGGATGGTAAGACTTCAAATAAAGACAGGTACTTTATAAACTATAAAGTGCTATATATAAGGGATGAAATTATAAAGCCTTTATTAAATAAAGCGCAGTATAAATGAGACACCTCCCTTGAAGAAAAGGGGGTGAGAGAAGTAAATATAATGAGAAAGAACTGTAGACTATAGCGAATTTTTAATCTAGCCTTTTATGGTTCTTAGGCATCAAGATCAGCTCTCTGGCCCAATTTTGACCCAATTGAGATGAGAAATTTGGAGAGAGGATGAGAAAATCTCAAATCATCTCATAGCCTTTGAAAGATAGGCTCTGAAAAAACATATTGATTGGTATCACTATTTTTTAACTTCTGAAAAATCCAAATATACTTCTAATTAGCCCATTTAGAAGTGGTGGGAAATAAGGAAGCTTTCCTAAGGCTGCTATAGTGTTGATCTTCTAGTAGAAATCAAGTTGTTTGATTTTTGGTGAAAAGTTATGCCCCCAAGCATGATGGGTTTTCTCTGCCTTGGCAGAATCACCACTGTTAGATGATATGTGTCTATCCCTTAAACTTCAGCTTTGAGAAGCATTGGAAAAAATGTATCAGCCCACCAAATTGTCACAAGCCTCCTGGACCTAGCAGAACAAATTCTGCAATGTAGGGCCCCATCCCTCAATAATTTTAGGTTGGATCTCTGCAAACTTCAGCCATCACTTGCATATGTTTTCTCTCTGCAGACATTTGTTTAGAACACTCCACATCTGCTTTTGTCTCCAAAGTCCCACAAGCATAATTTATTCAATCCTATATAAAAATGGCATGAAATGAGTATGACGAAACCTGCTGTAATGATGACCAATGAATTCTTTCTCACCACCACCTGATGTAATTGGCATCAGCTACAGCCCAGCTCCACTCATTATTTGCCCAGGAGCGACCTCAGTATAAGTACATTTCTGCTCTTCAGGCTTAAATTTGATTCTCGTGGAATGTGTAATTAAAGTCTTGATGAGTTGAGAAGAAGGAAATGAGGGAAAGGAAAATAAGTAATTGTCACCAGTTGGTAAACTCATAAACTTGGCTTTTCATGGGACTCATAAAATAGCGTGCAGAGTGTATTCAACTACAGTTATTCCCTTAGAAACTCCAGACATAGTCAAGCATGTTCATATATTAGGGCAGCTCTATTTCAAACATAGTTGAAACAGAAAGAACATTTTCAGTTTACATCTTTCATTTGAAACAGATTTTGCTTATATGGTAGTTTAATTGTGGATAACTTTCACATCTAGTTTTGTTACTGTTGGTTTTAGTGATGGTCTTTATAACACAGAGATCTGATTCTCAGATACATTTTTCATACATTTGGTTAACTGGGAAATCAGTTGGTCTCTGTTCATTTGTGTATTTTCTGGATAGTTATTATTCTCTTTGACATACTTTTGTCTCCCAGTGCCTAATTATAGCTTCAGCCTTACCTGTGAAGGCTTTCTCTGTCAAATACTTGGCATCCTAATGAGGAAGGACAATTAGCAACTTTACATATAATTTCTGTGTTTCTTTCCCCAGGGTTAATAGGTTAGCCTTTGGCCTTGCTCAAATCTATTAGCTCAAGAAGTTATGGAACTCTTTTTGGGGTTTAGAGTGGTGATAGCCAACCCCCAAGATAGTTCCTACTTATCCCTGATTTTTTTTTTATATTGACACCCTTGTTGTTTTCGCTCCCAGAATGAATAGGGTATTGTGGACATGACGGAATGTGAATTACAGTTAGGTCGTAAAAATACATTGAGACTTCCACCTTACTCTTTCTTGGATATTTGTACTGAAGGAAGCCAGCTGCCACATCCTAAGGGCACTCAAGCAACCTGTAGAGAGCTCTAAAATTGAGACCTCCTACCAATAGCCAGCAAATAGCTGAGGCTTTCTGCCACAATCATGTGAGTGAACCATCTTAGAAAAGAATCCTCCAGCCCCAGTTAAGTTTTCAGATGACTGCAGCCCCAGCTAACATTTGGATTACAACCTTATGAGACACCACAAAGCCAAAACTATGTAGCTAAACTGCTCTTCAATTTCTGACTCCAGCAAGCTGTGCGAGATAATAAATGCTTGTTGTTGTTTTAGGACATTAATTTTTGAGGTCATTGTTTAAGCAATAATAAATAACTAATATAGGAATCAACGTTTGTGAAATTCATACATGGTCTGGTTTACTAGTGGCCAAACTCAAGGAAGAAATTTTCAAATTAAGTTTTCAATAAACAGTTATCCTTAAAAACGGAAGGATAAAGAGAAATATAATTCATGAAAGTTGCACTTTTTCTTCAGGTCGTTTGTTTTGTTTTTGTTTTTTTGAGACAGTCTTGCTCCGTCGCCCAGACTGGAGTGCACTGGCACAATCTCAGCTCACTGCAACCTCTACCTCCTGGGCTCAAGTGATTCTCCCACCTCAGCCTCCTGAGTACCTGGGATTACAGGTGCCCACCACCACCATGCCTGGCTATATTCGTATTTTTATCAGAGACGGGGTTTCACCATGTTGGCCAGGCTGATCTTGAACTCCTGACCTCAGGTGATCTGCCTGCCTTGGCCTCCCAAAGTGCTTAGACTGCAGGTGTGAGCCACCATGTCCAGCCTGTTTGTTTTATTAACTCCATCAATCACCAAAAAGTGGGGAGAAAGTTGAGATCTCCTGTGTTAGAACACAACCAAAATGTCCCCAGCCTTGACTTGTTAGTATTGAGAAGAAAGAATAGATGTTTGTTCCTGTATTACCAAATAAACAACTCCCAGGAATAGTTGGAGGAACCTGGCACCTGGGCAATCAGTAGAAACATGTGTTTAATTGACTCCTTAGGTGTACTAAAAGGAAATCTTGGTCTCTTCAGATTCCAGGTGAAGAGTACTTTGGAGCCCCAACTGATACAAGCCCCCACTTTTATTGCTCTCTCACTCATACCTAATAAACGTTATTGCAAAATTGAAGGAAAAGAGCAGAAAATTTTGAGTATGTGAGAATGGCAGAGACTAAAGTAGCTTATTCAGATGCTGAGTAAAGGATTGAGTTCTTTTTGACCAATTGATTGATTAAACAATCATCTTGTGGAATACAGATTGTGTATGGAGTTTTGAAGAATGAAGGGGAACCCAGGGTTGTGTTAAGAGTTGTTGGTGTTTATTGAGAGGTCCCAGTCAGAAATAATACAAGTACCTTTCTAGCACCAATGAGAAGGTTCTTAAGGATATCTGCCCCTCAGTGGCCTATACTAAACATATCAGCATTTGGACAAGTGTGATTTCCAAAATATTGGGGATACTGATAAACGAATGTCCACTTTTAAATGTAGTAGATTAGCATACAGTAAACTGTACTTGTTGTAGGGGGAGTTTAACTGTTCAGTGAGTTTTCATATATATGCATGTTTATTTAACTACCACCATAATCAGGATATAGAGCATTTCCATCATCAAAATATTTTTCATACTACCTATTTGTGGTCATACCCTCCTCTGTCCTTACTACTACTAACCACTGATTTGTTTTGTCTTTTCAAAAATATTATATAAATATATGTAAGTATATGAATACAGCATGTCATCTTCGAGATTGGTTTCTGGCACTCAGCATAATGCCTTTGAGATTCATCTACTTTGTTGCATGTATCAATAGTTCACTTGCTTTTTGCTAAGTTGTGTTCCTTGGTATGAATGTATGGCAGTTTTTTTTTTTTAATCCATTCACACATTGAAGGAAGTTTCCGTTTTTTTCCAGTTTTGGTGATTATAAATAGAGCTACTAAATACATTTGTGTACAGATTTTTTTCATGTTTTTTTTTTGTTTGTTTTTTGTTTTTTGGTTTTTGGTTTTGTTTTTGTTTTTTTGAGACGGAGTTTCGCTCTTGTTTCCCAGGCCGGAGTGCAATGGCGCGATCTCGGCTCACCGCAACCTCCGCCTCCTGGGTTCAGGCAATTCTCCTGCCTCAGACTCCTGAGTAGCTGGGATTTGTGTACAGATTTTTATGTAAACATAAGTTTTCATTTCTCTGGGATAAATATCGAGGAGTATATCATATGATAATGTGATAATACCCAGTACTGGGTAATATGATAAGTCTATTTTTATGTTTTACTTTAAATGAAACTGTCAAACTGTTTTCCAGGATAGTTGTGCCATTTTGCATTCCCACTAGTAATGTATGAGAGTGCCACTTGTTCTACATCTTTATAGCACTTGGTATTGTCACAATTTTTCTTTTAATTGTAGCCATTCTAATAGGCATATAATGTTATAGTGATTTTAATTTTATATTTCCCTAGTGACTAATTGTATAGAACATCTTTTCATATGTTCAACTTTCTCCTTTTTTTTCTTTTTTGCAAAGTAAGGACATTCAAAACTTAAATATAAAAGGACATTTTTAATATCAAAAAGTAAATAAATGTAGATTCATGAAAGGTGTACCATGTTGTCTTAATTATTTTACCTTAGGCCAATTGAAATTTGGTTGCGAATAGGCATTGGTCTATAGTACTGACAAGCACCTATGTCTAGGACTGGTTCTTTTGGAATTGGCATTATTGTAAAAATTCAGAGATCTGCATAGTAGTTCCTCTTGCTGAAGGGTCTTACTAGATAAATCTTCATTGGCTCTATGCCATTTACAGGGTCACATGCAAACTTTCTGACATGATAGTTGGGATACCTTTACAGTTTTGCATCCCGCTACCATTTTTATCTTTATCTCCTATGATTCTCTCTACTACTTTGTTTCTAGCCACCTCACTTACTTTACTGTCCCCCATAGAACCCCCAGTTTCATCCTTCATCTGGAATGCCCATCAAATCTATTCAGATCCTACTTATTCTTCAAGCTGTTATTCAGTGTTTCACCAAGTGTATTCTGAGGAGCACCTGCATTGAAATATTCTAGAATTATGAAATGTGCAGATTCCTGGGCCCTGCTCCGTACTTACTGAATTAGACTTTCTGGAGTTGGGCCCCAGGAATTGAAATTCTAACAAATATCCAATATATGATCCTTAGGCACAACTGAATGAGACAACTCCTGAATCTGGCTGAAGTCTCATCTTCATGAAGCTGTCATGTGTGACTCCTACTCCACAGTGATTTCACCTTTGTTTTATGGATTGTCAAACTTTCTTCCTATTTAAATTTGCCAGTAGCACTCATTTTGGCATTTTATCTATTATGTAAATGTTAAGTGTGATTTAGTTTATAAGCTACTGAAGAATAGGGATTCTCTTCATATCCAGTTTAACATGTAGCATAATATAGTGCACACAAAGTCTCTCTTTAAATATGTATATATATATATATATGTATATATATATATAAATTTAGACATATTATTTTTATCCTTTTTGGTAGTGAAGTTCTGAGATTCAAGGAGAACAACAATTGTTTCTAATCACTTTTTCAAAGGCATAGTTCTGTGAACAATGATGATGTAAAGCTTTGAGAATCTTGCCTTTGATTTATTTTCTACTCCCAGTGCTAAATTGAATTAAGCCTTTGAAAATCCTATTGACACTTTAAAAGTATCTTAAATATTTGTGATATAAAGGGTTGATAATGTCTTACTGCTTTTGTAGTGTGTTGACTAGCCAAACATGCTTGTCTTTGAAGCATACCATGTTGATTCCACTTGCTCCTCAGTGCTTTACTCATACCATCTAAGTTTCGTATGCTAACCTCCCTTCCTGCTGAAATTTTTCCCATTATTCAAGTCCCACAGCAATTCTCAACTCCTCTATGAAACTTGCTGTTACAACTTCAGCCTACAACAATTTCTCCCTCCTGTCAACTCCTAGTACTTCCTGCCTATAGTCCTCATTTGGCAGTTAACATATACATTGTCTGGTTACATACTGTTGTTTTGTTGTTCCACCCTTATTATTTAACTTTCTATGGGTGAATGTCATGCTTTGCAAACTAGCCATGATTCCTCGATGTTTAGAACCCTTTTTAAAAATATGTATTTCTAGTGCAGAAAAAAAATGAAGAATTTAAGTAGTTGTAGCAATACATTGTTCTTTATAGAAACAACTGTTACTGGTGGAAGCTGACAGAGGATATCGCGATGCTAGTTTCTTAAAGAGGCAAGCAGTGTGAAAGTCAATATTATGCAAAGGCAGATCTATCAGGATATGACTTATATACAACTTTAAATAATGTTTTTTATTCCATGCTTGTAAGTATATTCATAACTTACAGTATATAATGATGAATGATGTGAGGGTGTGATTAAGGCCATATCTATACCTGACTTGTATACTGATCTATGTCAGTCATGGCCAAACTGCTCACTTGCCATCTTTATAATCAATAGTAATTGCTGTGGCTGAATTTATCATGTGATGAGTCCCATTGGTTGTTAAGAGATCCTTAAAACAGATGACCAGTACCTTCTTGGTCTGTTGATTCCACACATATAGTTGTGGGTTTATACTCTGAAGGACAGATGACAGTGTACAGTGCCTCTGTGGTTTGTTAGCAGAGTTGGTCTGGTTCAGAGGATACCTGGGAAACTAGGCTTTTTGCCCTTTTACAAGGTCCAAAGAAATAGGAATAGTTTGAGCCTCTGTCATTTTCTCAAATTTCCTTTGGTT
Organism: Saimiri boliviensis; assembly: GCF_048565385.1. NCBI lineage: Eukaryota > Metazoa > Chordata > Mammalia > Primates > Cebidae > Saimiri > Saimiri boliviensis. The sequence goes on from NC_133470.1 coordinate 58,877,338, forward strand.
TAGAGGCTACTTATGCAATGCAGAAACATAGCAGTCACCCTTAGCTTTTACTTTTCTCTTATTCATTTAATCCAATCAGGAATCAACTTCTCTGCTGTCTACCCTTATAACATCTCTTGCATGCATGCTCTGTTTCCATCCTTACTACTACTGCCTTATTTCACAGATTCTTGTATCACCAAGATTAAGTATTTTCCTACCTACAGTCTCACCTGCTTCCAATATATATTCCGTAGTCATTGGGAGGGATCACATTATTCCTCCTTAAAATGCTTCCATGGCTGCTATTGCTTAAATGGTAAAATGTCTATAGAATGGCATCCAAAGCCCTCCATTATCTGGTCGCTGCCTAACTTTCCAGAATCATCTCTGGAAAATCCCATTTGGATTCTCTAGCCACATTGAATTAGTTCCTGGATGTATAATGCTGTTTTATGCCTTTATGCTTTTGCACATGCTACATTTTATGCTTGGAATGCTCTTCTCCAGTTTATCATTCTACCCCATAAAGGTTCTGAACAAGTATTGTTTTACACTCCTCTATTATTTGTGCCCCCACTGCTCCCTATACACATTTCCGTCTTAGCCTCTGTGAAATCTTACTTTTTTATATGTCTGACTACCCCAAATAGACTATGAACTACTTTTGGAGGGTGGTTATAAAAGTAAAATTTATTTAGAATGACAAAGAAATGATAGCAGATTATAAATTTTCAAATGCTTATACCAAAACATCACAAAATCTAGATCAAGTGTGTGTGTGTGTGTTTGCATATGCACATGTACACACATGCATGTGTGTATATCAACACATGTTTATAATACTTTTTTATTATGTATTTTTGGCTCGTTTTTATAACCTCCTCATATATCAATAAGGCTGTAATATGTTTTGCTATAAACTCCATACTATAGACTTCTTGAGGGCTGAGACTATGCCATATTCCTTTTTTATGCTCAAATCTTTTCATAGTACCAGACCCATAGTACGTACCTAAAAACTGTTTTTTGAGTGAAGGAATGCTTGACATCCCTCTATGGTAAGTTTGTTTATAACTTTTCCTGAAGCAAATAGGATATCTTTTGAATGGTTGGCACTCTCAGATGAAAGTAAGTAGAAATCAGGTCTCACCCTGCTCAATTTCTTCCTTCATGGCTTCTCCCTGTAACTATTACTTTTCTTTTTTGTGCTTATGCATTTAAAATTTTCTGTATTTTCCCAATACGTCCTAACTAAATTTAACCAGATTCTATTGAAAGAGCAATGAAATAAAAGGCAATTTAATCACACACATTATAACTTATGCCAACAATGATTGGATGTATTCACCTATGTGTGCATCTGTTCTTTTTCAGTTCTCATTTATTTCTTGATTAGATTTAAAACCACTGTGCCTTGTATGCATTGGCATCACATTCCATTTGGAAGAGAAAATCCTCAGTGGATATACAATGATGTAAATCTTGTGACTCTATCAAATAAAAAGGTTTCAGTAACATCTTTCCACTTGTTTGGCTGTTCCAGGAACTTTTATTTTTTCCTTTTATACAACTGGAAATGAAGACAAAGAATGATAAATGAACTGGGTTCCTATACTCCAACACAGTGATTCTCTCCTTGGCCCAGTGGCATCCCTATCATCTGGAAACTTGTTAGAAATGCAGATTCTCAGCCATATCCCATATCTACTGAATCAAGAACTCTAAAATGTGGAGGGAGAGGCAGCAATATGTATTTTAACATGAAGTCAAGATGATTCTGATGAATGCTAAAGTTTGAAAAGCGCTGGAACTTAAAGATCCTAGTATGCTATCGATTGCCCTGTTTTCTCCTCACTCTGAAATTAATGTATAAGGCATGTTATATCCTACAGAAAAATGCCTTAGTGGTATTCTGTCATTATGCAAAACTGAAGATCAAGGGAGATCTTTGTGTACCCTCCTTCTCAGAGGATAGGAAGGATATAATTGGCATTATAGCAGAGTATAGATCTACAGAGACTCTCCCAGTATAGATGAAATCTTTTTAAAATACCCTTTTAAATATATGGTTGAACTGGCCCAAAATTAAATGACATATCTGAAAGCTACAAATAATAAGACATCACAAATATAGAGCAGTAAACTAGGGGTAGTGAGCTACTATTTGGCATTTGTCTGGGTATATCTGCCGATCTTTATTGGCCTTTAGTTCAGTTTTAATGGGCCACTCAAGTTTGGGAGCAGGAGATAAAACTAGAGACCCGAGAAAGGTGGGAGGTCAGATTGGAGATCCTCAAATAAAGCCAAGATTTGCAAAGGGTTACTGGCATATTGGCTGAACTAGGAAAACGAATCCTTGCAGATGGAGCATTGAAAATACTAGCCTGCCTCAGCGTTGCTGCTGATTGCAGTAAGAAAAAAAAATTCTCCACTGAGATTTCCTAATCACAAGTGCACACTCAAAAAAGGTTGAGACTAGAATTCCCATTACTTATGTGGCCTGAAAAATCCACAAAGATATCTAAAACTTTAAACATGTCCTACATTGGTACTGCTTTCCAAATACCTCATAGGTATAATGCAAATCATATTTTGAAGAATTTGTTTAAACAGAAGCTTCAAATAATTCCCACAAAGTTCCCATGAATGTGAATTCACAATAAAATATCACACAATTTATGAAGAAATAAGCCATTATAAGTGACTAAGCAGAAATAAATAGCCAACTACAGAAGCAGATCTACAAATACAACAGAAATTATCAGATAACAGACTATTAAATAATTGGCATAATATAGTTAAATAAAAAAAGGCCCTTAAGGTATGATGAAGGTATAGGAGACAATCAATGTGACCAGACACATTTGAAAAAGAACCAAATAGAATATCTATAAATGAAAAATATAATCATTAATATTTGAAACTCAATAGATTAAATAGATTAGACACAGAAGAAAAGAGAATGAGGAACTGAAATACATTATACAGAGTGTAAAACAGAAAACAAAGAGATGGAAAACAGTCTAGGTTAAGAAACATGGAGGATAGAATGAGAAGGTCTATCATGTGTTTAATTAGAGTTCCAGACAGACAAAATGGGGGAAAGCGAATATTTAAAGAGAGAATGACTGAGAATTTCCAAAAATGATGAACAGCACCCAATTTAGGATGTTCAATCCCATTATTGGGTATATATCCAAAGGATTATAAATCATTCTACTACAAGGACACATGCACACGAATGTTCATTGCAGCACTGTTTACAATAGCAAAGACCTGGAACCAACCCAAATGCCCAATGATGATAGACTGGATAGGGAAAATGTGGTACATATACACCATGGAATATTACGCAGCCATCAAAAACAATAAGTTCACATCCTTTGTAGGGATGTTCAATAAGTTCTAAGCAAGTTACATTCAAAATCATAATCCAGACTTAGACATATTATAGTGAAAGTATGAAACACCTAAATCAGAGAAAAGCTCTCAAAATTAGCCAGGCAAAAAGATTATACTTAGAAGAATGGCAACTAAACTCAATAAAATGACAGCTAACTGACAGCAACGGTGGAAGCCAGAAGAAACTGTAATAGTATCTTCCATAGTGAATGACAGTAGTCAGCAAATATTTCCTGTGAAAGGTCCAGTAATAATTATTTTAGGCTTTGCAGGCCATGTACAGTCTTTGTTGCATACTCTTCTTTTTTTGTTATTGTTGTTTTTGCACAACACTTTCAAATATAAAAACAATTCTTAGCTCAAGGGTCACACAGAAATACACTGTAGGGCAGATTTGGCCTGTAGGTCATAGTTTGTTTACCCTAATCTGTGAGATAATAACTGTTGTTTTGTTAATTTTATTTTATGGTCAGGCGTACATGTGCAGGTTTGTTAGGCAAACTTGTGTCATGGGGATTTATTGTGTAGATTATTTCATCACTCAGGTATTAAACCTAGTACCCAACAGTTATTTTGCCTAATCCTTTCCCTTCTGCCACCCTCCACCCTCCATCTTCCAACAAGCCCCAGTGTGGTTTGTTTTGATTTTTTTTGAGACAGAGTTTCACTCTGTCACCCAGGCTGGAGTGTAGTGGTACAATCTCAGCTGACTGCAGCCTCTGCCTTCTGGGTTCTCCAACCATTCTCCTGCCTCAGCCTCCTGTGTAGCTGGGAATACAGGTACCCGCAACCATGCCCAACTAATTTTTGTATTTTTAGTAGAGGTGGGGTTTCACCATGTCGGCCAGGCTGATCTTAAACTCCTGACCTCAGGTGATCCTCCTGCCTCAGCCTCCCAAAGTGCTGGTATTACAGGTGCAAGTCCCAGTGTATATCATTCCCCACTATGTGTCCATGTGTTGTCATCTAGCTCCCACTTATAAATGAGGTCATGTGATATTTTGGTTTTCTGTTTCTGCATTAGATTGCTTAGGATAATGGCCTCCAGCTCCATCCATTTTACTGCAAAGGACATGATCTCATTCTTTTTTATGGCTGCATAGTATTCCATGATGTATAGGTACCACATTTTCTTGATCCAGTCTATCACTGATGGACATTTAGGTTGGTTCCATGTCTTTGCTATTGCAAATAGCGCTGCAGTGAACATACTCATGCATGTGTCTTTAGATATAGATATAGATATAGATATAGATATTATTTTTAATTGCACTTTAGATTCTGGGGTACATGTGCAGAACATGCAGGATTGTTGCATAGGTACATACACGATAACGCGGTTTGCTGCCTCCATCCCCCCATCACCTATATCTGGCATTTCTCCCTATGTTATCGTCCCCAACTCCCTACCCCCCGCTGTCCCTCCCCTAGTACCCCAAACAGACCCCAATGTGTGATGCTCCCCTCCCTGTGTCCATGTGTTCTCATTGTTCAACACCCGCCTATGAATGAGAACATGCAATGTTTGATTTTCTGTTCTTGTGTCAGTTTGCTGAGAATGATAGTTTCCAGATTCATCCATGTCCCTACAAAGGACATGAATTCATTGTTTTTTTTATGGCTGCATAGTATTCCATGCTGTATATGTGCCATATTTTCTTTTTCCAGTCTATCATCGATGGACATTTGCATTGGTTTCAGGTCTTTGCTATTGTAAACAGTGCCACAATGAACATATGTGTACATGTGTCTTTACAATAGAACAATTTATAATCCTTTGGTTATATATACCCAGTAATGAGATTGCTGGGTCAAATAGAATTTCTATTTCTAGGTCCTTGAGGAATTGCCACATTGTCTTCCACAATGGTTGAACTAATTTACACTCCCACCAACAGTGTAAAAATGTTCCTATTTCTCCACATCCTCTCCAGCATCTGTTGTCTCCAGATTTTTTTAATGATCACCATTCTAACTGGCATGAGATAGTATCTCAATGTGGTTTTGATTTGCATTTCTCTAATGACCAGTGATGATGAGCATTTCTTCATATGTTTGTTGGCCTCATATATGTTTTCTTTTGAAAAGTGTCTGTTCCTGTACTTCACCCACTTTTGAATGGGTTTGTTTGTTTTTTTCTTGTAAATCTGTTTTAGTTCTTTGTAGATTCTGGATTATTAGCCCTTTGTCAGATGGGTAGATTGCAAAAATTTTTTTCCCATTCTGTGGGTTGCCGGTTCACGCTAATGATTGTTTCTTTTGCTGTGCAGAAGCTCTGGAGTTTAATTAGGTCTCATTTGTCTATTTTGGCTTTTGTTGCCAATGCTTTTGATGTTTTAGTCATGAAGTCCTTGCCTATGCCTCTATCCTAAATGGTTTTGCCTAGGTTTTCTCCTAGGGTTTTTATGGTGTTAGGTCTTATGTTTAAATCTTTAATCCATCTGGAGTTAATTTTAGTGTAAGGGGTCAGGAAGGGGTCCAGTTTCTGCTTGCTGCATACTGCTAGCCAGGTTTCCCAACACCATTTATTAAACATGAAATCCTTTGCCCATTGCTTGTTTTTGTGAGGTTTGTCAAAGATCAGATGGTTGTAGATGTATGGCATTGCCTCCAAGGCCTCTGTTCTTTTCCATTGGTCTATATTTCTGTTTTGGTACCAGTACCATGCTGTTTTGATTACTGTAACTTTGTAGTATAGTTTGAAGTCAAGTAATGTGATGCCTCCAGCTTTGTTCTTTTTGCTTAGAATTGACTTGGCTATGCAGGCTCTCTTTTGGTTTCATATGAAGTTTAAGGTGTTTTTTTCCAGTTCTGTAAACAGGGTCATATGTAGCTAGATGGGAATAGTGTTGAATCTATAAATTACTTTGGGTATGAGACCAACATCATCATGATACCAAAACCCGGCATGTATCTTTATAATAGAACAATTTATATTCCTTTGCATATATAACCCATAATGAGATTGCTGGGTCAAATGTATTTCTGTCTTGAGGTCTTTCAGGAATCACCACACTGTCTTCCACATGGTTGAACTAATTTATACTCCCAGCAACAGTATGTAAGCATATAAGTGTTCCTTTTTCTCCATAACCTTGCCAGCATGTTAGTTTTTTTTTTTTAGTTTTTCATGATAGCCATTCTCATTCATGTGAGATGGCATCTCATTCTAGTTTTGATGATCAGTGATGTTGAGCTTTTTTTTCCAAATGATTTTTAGCTGCATATATGTCTTCTTTTGAAAAATGTCTGTTCATATCCTTTGCCCACTCTTTCATGCAGTTGGTCATTTTCTTATCATTTTAAGTTTCTTATAGATGTGACTATTACACCTTTGTTGGATGCATGGTTTGCAAAAATTTTCTCCCATTCTGTAGGTTGCATATTCACTGTGTTGATAGTTTTCTTTGCTGTTCAGAAGCTCTTAAGTTTAATTAGATGACATTTGTCAGTTTCTGCTTTTGTTCCAGTTGCTTTTGGAAAGCAGAGATTTCTTAATCATAAAATCTTTGCTTGTTCCTATGTCCTAGAGCAGGCGTCCCCAAACTTTTTACACAGGGGGCCAGTTCACTGTCCCTCAGACCGTTGGAGGGCCGCAGCATACTGTGCTCCTCTCACTGACCACCAATGAAAGAGGTGCCCCTTTCTGAAGTGCGGCGGGGGGCCAGATAAATGGCCTCAGGGGGCCGCATGCGGCCCGTGGGCTGTAGTTTGGGGACACCTGTCCTAGAGGGTATCACGTAAGTTTTCTTCCAGGGTTTGTATAGTTTTGGGTTTTACATTTAAATATTTAATTTATCTTTAATTACTTTTTCTCTATGGTATAAGGAAGGAATCCAGTTTCAATCTTCTGCATATGGCTAGCCAGTTTTCCCAGCACCATTTATTGAATAGAGAGTCTTTTCTCCATTGCTTATTTTTGTCAGGTTTGTTGAAGACTAGATGGTTGTAGGTGTGCAGCCTTATTTCTGGGTCCTCTATTCTGTTCTATTGGTCTATGTGTCTGTATTTATACCACCAGTACCATGCTGTTTTGCTTGCTGTAACCCCATAATATAGTTTGAAGTCAGTTAGCATGTTACCTGCAGCTTTGTTCTTTTTGGTTAAGATTGCCTTGTCTATTTGGGCTATTTTTTGGTACTGTATGAATTTCAAAATAGTTTTTTTTTTCTAGTTCTCTGAGAAATCTCAATGGTTGTATATTTATCTTTTTGCCAAGCATTTTTATTTATTTCAATATTTTTTGGGGGGGAACAGGTGGTGTTTGGTTACATGGATAAGTTCTTTAGTGATGATTTCTGAGATTTTGGTGTACCCATCACCCAAGCAGTATACACTGCACCTTATTTGTAGTCTTCGATCCATCACCCCTCTCCCGCCCTTCCCCCCAAGTCCCCAAAATCCATTGTATCATTCATATATCTGTGCATCCTCATAGCTTAGCTCCCACTTATAAGTGAGAATATACCATGTTTAATTTTCCATTCTTGAGTTGCTTCACTTAGAATAATGGTCTCCAACTCCATCCAGATTGCTGTGAATGCCATTATTTCATTCCTTTTATGGCTGAGTAGTATTCCATGGTGGGTGTGTGTGTGTGTGTGTGTGTGTGTGTGTATAAATATTCCACATTTTCTTTATCTACTTATTGACTGAAGGACATTTGGGCTGGTTCCATATTTTTGCAATTGCAAATTGTGCCGCTTTAAACATGCATGTGTAAGTTTTTTTTTTCACATGTCTTATTTTCCTCTGGGTAGATACCCAGTAGTGGGATTGCTGGATCAAATGGTAGATCTACTTTTAGTTCTTTAAGAAAACTCTATACTCTTCCATAGTGGTTGTACTAGTTGACATTCCCACCAGCACTGTAACAGTGTTCCCTTTTCACCACATCCACACCAGCATCCATTAATTTTTGATTTTTAATTGTGGCCATTCCTGCAGGAGTCAGGCAGTAACACCTTGTGGTTTTGATTTGCATTTCCCTGATAATTTGTAATGTTGAACATTTTTCATATGTTTGTTGGCTGTTTGTATATCTTCTTTTGAAGATATGACCGTTCATATCCTTAGCCTATTTTTTGATGCAATTCTTTGGTTTTTGGGAGGGCTGATTTTTTTTTTTAGTTCCTTGTAAATTCTGGATATCAGTCCTTTGTCAGATGCACAGTTTGTGAAGATTTTCTCCCACTCTGTGGATTGTCTGTTTACTCTGCTGACTGTTCCTTTTGCCATGAAAAAGCTCTTTAATTAAGTCCCACTTATTTAACTTTGTTTTTGTTGCATTTGCTTTTGGGTTTTTAGTCGTGCAGTCTTTGCCTAAGCCAATGTGTAGAAGGGTTTTTCTGATGTTATCTTCTAGAATTTTTATAGTTTCAGGTCTTAGATTTAAGTCCTTGATTCATCTTGAGTTGATATTTTATATAAGGTGAGAGATGAGGATCCAATTACATTTTCCAGCATGTGGCTTGCCAGTTATCCCAGAACCATTTGTTGAATAGTGTATCCTTTCCCTACTTTATGGTTTTTGTTTGCTTTTCCAAAGATCAGTTGTCTGTATTTGGCTTTATTTCTGGGTTCTCTATTCTGTTCCATTAATTTATGTACCTATTTTTATACCGGCACCATGCTGTTTTGGTGACTATAGCCTTATAGTTTGAAGTCAGGTAATGTGAGGCCTCCAGATTTGTTCTTTTTGCTTAGTCTTGCTTTAGCTATGTGGGCTCTTTCATGGTTCCATGTGAATTTTAGGTTTGTTTTTCCTACTTTTGTGAAAAACAATGAAGATATTGTTAGGAGAATTGCATTGAATTTGTAGATCACTTGTGGCAGTATGGTCATTTTCACAATATTGATTCTATCTATCCATGAGCATTGGATGTGTTTCCATTTGTTTGTGGCCTGTGATTTCTTTCAGCAGTGCTTGGTAGTTCTCCTTGTAGAGATCTTTCACCTCCTTGGTTAGCTGTATTCCTAGGTATTTTATTCTTTTGTAGCAATTGTAAATGAGATTGCATTCCTGATTTGGCTCTCAGCTTGCCTGTTGTTGGTGTATAGGAATGCTACTGATTTTTGTACATTGGTTTTGTATCCTGAGACTTTGCCAAAGTTGTATATCAGCTTAAAAAGTTTTTGAGCTGAGACTGTGGGGTTTTCTAAATACTGCATCATGTCATCTGCAAACAGAGATAGTTTGACTTCCTCTTTACCAGTTTGAATGCTCTTTATTTCGTTCTCTTGCCTGATTGCTCTGGCCAGGACTTCCAATACTATGATGAATAGGAGTCAAGAGATGACATCCTTGTGTTGCGACTGTTTTCAAAGGGGATGCTTCCAGCTTTTGCCCATTCAATATTATATTGGCTGTGGGTTTGTCATAGATGGCTCTTATTATGTTTAGGTATGTTTCTTCAATACCTAGTTTATTGAGTTGTTTTTTAACATGAAGGGGTGTTAAATTTTATTGAAAACCTTTTCTGCATCTATTGTGATAATCATGTAGTTTTTGTCTTTAGTTCTGTTTATGTGATGAAACATTCACTGATTTGTGTCTGTTGAACCAACCTTGCATCCCAAGGATAAAGTCTATTTGATCATGGTGGATAAGCTTTTGGATGTGCTGCTGGACTTGGTTTGCTGATATTGTATTAAGGATTTCTGCATCGATGTTTGTCAAGGATATTGGCCTAAAGTTTCTCCCCCACTTTTTTTTTTTTTTTTTTGATGTTATCTCTGCCAGGTTTTGGTATTCAGATGATGCTAGCCTTGTAGAATGAGTTAGAGAGGAATCCTCGTTTTTTTGGAATAGTTTCAGTAGGCACAGTACCAGCTCTTCTTCGTACATCTGGTAGAAATCAGCTCTGAGTCTCTCTGGCCTGGGCTTTTTTTAGTTGGTAGGCTATTTATCACTGCCTCAATTACAGAGCTGGTCTGTTCAGGGATTCAATTCTTCCTGGTTCAATCTTGGGAAGGTGTGTGTGTCCAAGAATGTAATCATTTCTTCTAGATCTTAGTTTATTTGCATAGAGGTGTTTATAATATTCTCTGATGGTTGTTTGTATTTCTGTGGGTTCAATGGTATTATCCCCTTTGTCATTTCTGTTTGTGTTTATTTGAATCTTTTCTCATTTATTCTTTATTGATTTAGCTAGTGGTCTATTATTTTTTTTTCAAAAAAACAACTCCTAGATTCATCGATCTTTTAAATTCCATGTCTCTGTCTCCTTCAGTTTACCTCTGATTTTGGTTATTTCTTGTCTTTTGCTAGCTTTGGGGTTCGTTTGCTCTTTTTTTAATTTATTCTTTTTTATTGTATTTTGGGCTCTGGTGTACATGTGCACATCAAGCGTCCTGCAGGATTGTTGCATAGGTACATACATGCCATGCTGGTTTGCAGTCTCCATCCCCCCGCACGACCACCCCCCCACCGGTCACCTACATCAGGCATTTTTCCCGGTGTTATCCCTCCCCATCCTCCCTGCCCCCACACTGTCCCTCCCCTCCTCTCCCCTCCACCCCCCCCACCTAGCCCAGTGACTTTTGTTCTCTTCCCTGTGCCCAAGTGTTCTCACTGTTTATCACCCGCCTATGAGTGAAAACATAATATTTGGTTTTCTGTTCTTGTGTCAGTTTGCTGAGAAGGATGGTTTCTAGATGTATCCATATCTCTAAAAAGGACATGAACTCGTCATTTTTTTTTTTATTGCATTTTAGGTTTTGGGGTACATGTGATGGACATGCAAGATTGTTGCATAGGTACATACATAGCAGTGTGGTTTGCTGCCTTCCGTCCCTTCACCTGTATCTGTCATTTCTCCCCATGCTATCTCTTCCCACCCCCCAACCACCCGTCCCTCCCCCATTTCCCCCCAACGGACCCCAGTGTGTAGTGCTCCCCTCCCTGTGTCCATATGTTCTCATTGTTCAACACCCGCCTATGAGTGAGAATATACAGTGTTTGATTTTCTGCTCTTGTGTCAGTTTGCTGAGAATGATGGTTTCCAGGTTCATCCATGTCCCTACAAAGGACGTGAACTCATCGTTTTTGATGGCTGCGTAATATTCCATGGTGTATATGTACCACATTTTCCCTATCCAGTCTATCATCGTTGGGCATTTGGGTTGGTTCCAGGTCTTTGCTGTTGTAAACAGTGCTGCAATGAACATTCGTGTGCACGTGTCCTTGTAGTAGAATGATTTATAATCCTTTGGATATATACCCAGTAATGGGATTGCTGGGTCAAATGGGATTTCTATTTTTAGGTCCTTGAGGAATCGCCACACTGTCTTCCACAATGGTTGAATTAATTTACACTCCCACCAACAGTGTAAAAGTGTTCCTATTTCTCCACATCCTCTCCAGCATCTGTTGTTTCCCGATTTTTTAATGATCGCCATTCTAACTGGTGTGAGATGGTATCTCAATGTGGTTTTGATTTGCATTTCTCTGATGACCAGTGATGATGAGCATTTTTTCATATGTTTGTTGGCCTCCTGTATGTCTTCTTTTGTAAAGTATCTGTTCATATCCTTCGCCCATTTTTGAATGGGCTTGTTTGTTTTTTTCTTGTAGATCTGCTTTAGTTCTTTGTAAATTCTGGATATCAGCCCCTTGTCGGATGGGTAGGCTGCAAAAATTTTTTCCCATTCTGTTGGTTGCCGATTCACTCTACTGACTGTTTCTTTTGCCGTGCAGAAGCTGTGGAGTTTGATTAGGTCCCATTTGTCTATTTTGGCTTTTGTTGCCATTGCTTTTGGCGTTTTGGTCATGAAGTCCTTGCCTACACCTATGTCCTGAATGGTTTTGCCTAGATTTTCTTCTAGGGTTTTTATGGTGTTAGGTCTGATGTTTAAGTCTTTAATCCATCTGGAGTTAATTTTGGTGTAAGGTGTCAGGAAGGGGTCCGGGTTCTGCTTTCTGCACATGGCTAGCCAGTTTTCCCAACACCATTTATTAAACAGGGAGTCCTTTCTCCATTGCTTGTTTTTGTCAGGTTTGTCGAAGATCAGATGGTTGTAGGTATGTTGTATTTCCTCTGAGGCCTCTGTTCTGTTCCATTGGTCTATATCTCTGTTTTGGTACCAGTACCATGCTGTTTTGATTACTGTAGACTTGTAGTATACTTTGAAGTCCGGTAGTGTGATGCCTCCTGCTTTGTTCTTTTTGCTTAGAATTGACTTGGCTATGCGGGCTCTCTTTTGGTTCCATATGAAGTTTAAGGTGTTTTTTTCCAGTTCTGTGAAGAAGGTCATTGGTGGCTTAATGGGAATAGCATTGAATCTGTAAATTACTTTGGGCAGTATGGCCATTTTCACGATGTTGATTCTTCCTAACCATGAACATGGAATGTTTCTCCATCTGTTTGTATCCTCTCTTATTTCGTTGAGCAATGGCGTGTAGTTCTCCTTGAACAGGTCCTTTACGTTTCTTGTTAGTTGTATTCCTAGGTACTTTATTCTCTTTGTAGCAATTGTGAATGGCAGTTCGTTCTTGATTTGGCTCTCTTGAAGTCTATTACTGGTGTATAGGAATGCTTGTGATTTTTGCACGTTGATTTTGTATCCTGAGACTTTGCTGAAGTTGTTTATCAGTTTCAGGAGATTTTGGGCTGAGATGATGGGGTCTTCCAGATATACAAACATGTCATCAGCAAATAGAGACAATTTGATTTCCTCCTTTCCAATTTGGATACCCTGTATTTCTTTTTCTTGCCTGATGGCTCTGGCTAGAACTTCCAGTACTATATTGAATAGGAGTGGTGAGAGAGGGCATCCTTGTCTAGTGCCAGATTTCAAAGGGAATGCTTCCAGTTTTTGCCCATTCAGTATGATATTGGCTGTTGGTTTTTCATAAATAGCTTTTACTGTTTTGAGATACGTTCCGTCAATACCTAGTTTATTGAGAGTTTTTAGCATAAAGGGTTGTTGAATTTTGTCAAAAGCCTTCTCTGCATCAATCGAGATAATCATGTGGTTTTTGTCTTTTGTTCTGTTTATGTGGTGAATTACGTTTATGGACTTGCGTATGTTGAACCAGCCTTGCATCCCCGGGATGAATCCTACTTGATCATGGTGGATGAGCTTTTTGATATGCTGTTGCTATCGGTTTGCCAGTATTTTATTGAAGATTTTTGCATCTATGTTCATCATGGATATTGGCCTGAAATTTTCTTTTCTTGTTGAGTCTCTGCCGGGTTTTGGTATCAGGATGATGTTTGTCTCGTAAAATGATTTGGGAAGGATTCCCTCTTTTTGGATTGTCTGGAATAGTTTCAGAAGGAATGGTATCAGCTCCTCTTTGTATGTCTGGTAGAATTCAGCTGTGAACCCATCTGGACCTGGGCTTTTTTTGGGTGGTAGGCTCTTTATTGCTGCCTCGACTTCAGACCTTGTTATTGGTCTATTCAGGGTTTCGGCTTCTTCCAGGTTTAGGCTTGGGAGGATGCAGGTGTCCAGGAATTTATCCATTTCTTCCAGGTTTACTAGTTTATGTGCATAGAGTTGTTTGTAATAATCTCTGATGATGGTTTGGATTTCTGTGGGATCTGTGGTGATATCCCCTTTATCGTTTTTTATTGCATCAATTTGGTTATTCTCTTTTCTTTTTTATTAATCTGGCTAGTGGTCTGTCTATTTTGTTGGTATTTTCAAAAAACCAGCTCCTGGATTTATTGATTTTTTTGAAGAGTTTTTTGTGTCTCTATTTCCTTCAGTTCTGCTCTGATCTTAGTTATTTCCTGTCTTCTGCTAGGTTTTGAGTTTTTTTCATCTTGCTCCTCTAGCTCTTTCAATTTTGATGATAGGGTGTCAATTTTAGATCTCTCCTTTCTTCTCATGTGGGCACTCATTGCTATATATTTTCCTCTAGAGACTGCTTTAAATGTGTCCCAGAGATTGTTATGTTGTGTCTTCATTCTCATTGGTTTCGAAGAACATCTTTATTTCTGCCTTCATTTCATTGTTTATCCAGTCAACCTTCAAGAGCAAGTTATTCAGTTTCCATGAAGCTGTGCAGTTCTGAGTTAGTGTCTGCATTCTGAGTTCTAACTCGATTACACTGTGGTCTGAGAGACTGTTTGTTATGATTTCTGTTCTTTTGCATTTGCTGAGGAGTGATTTATTGCCAATTATGTGGTCAATTTTAGAGTAGGTGTGATGTGGTGCTGAGAAGAATGTATATTCTGTGTATTTGGGGTGGAGAGTTCTGTAAATGTCTATTAGGTTTGCTTGTTCCAGGTCTGTATTCAGGTCCTGGATATCCTTGTTGATTTTCTGTCTGGTTGATCTGTCTAATATTGACAATGAGGTGTTAAAGTCTCCCACTATTATTGTGTGGGAGTCTAAGTCTCTTTGTAAGTCATTAAGAACTTGCCTTATGTATCTGGGTGCTCCTGTATTGGGTGCGTATATATTTAGGATCGTTAGCTCTTCTTGTTGCAGTGATCCTTTTACCATTGTCTAATGTCCTTGTCTCTTTTGATCTTTGTTGCTTTAAAGTCTATTTTATCAGAGATGAGAATTGCAACTCCTGCCTTTTTTTGCTTTCCATTTGCTTGGTAGAGATTCCTCCATCCCTTTATTTTAAGCCTTTGTGTATCCTTGCATGTAAGATGGGTTTCCTGGATACAGCACACTGATGGGTTTTGGCTTTTTATCCAATTTGCCAGTCTGTCTTTTGATTGGGGCATTTAGTCCATTGACATTTAGGGATAGTATTGTTATATGTGAATTTGATACTGTCATTTTGATGCTACCTGGCTGTTTTGTTGGTTAGTTGATGCAGATTCTTGATTGTGTTGATGCTCTTTTACCATTTGGTGTGTTTTTGGAGTGGCTGGTACTGGTTGTTCCTTTATATGTGTAGAGCCTCTTTCAGGAGTTCTTGTAGGGCAGGTTTGGTGGTGATGAAATCTCTGAGTGCTTGCTTGTTCACAAAGGATTTTATTTTTCCTTCACTTATGAAGCTTAGTTTGGCTGGATAGGAGATTCTGGGTTGAAAGTTCTTTTCTTTAAGGATGTTGAATATTGGCCCCCAATCTCTTCTGGCTTGTAGGGTTTCTGCTGAGAGATCTGCTGTGAGTCTAATGGGCTTCCCTTTGTGGGTAACCCGACCTTTCTCTCTGGCTGCCCTTAGCATTTTCTCTTTCATTTCAACCCTGGTGAATCTGACGATTATGTGCCTTGGGGTTGCTCTTCTTGAGAAATATCTTTGTGGTGTTCTCTGTATTTCCTGGATTTGAATATTGGTCTGCCTTGCTAGGTTGGGGAAGTTTTCCTGGATAATATCCTGAAGAGTATTTTCCAGCTTGGATTCATTCTCTTCATCACATTCAGGTACACCTATCAGAGGTAGATTGGGTCTTTTCACATAGTCCCACATTTCTTGAAGATTTTGTTCATTCCTTTTTGTGCTTTTTTCTCTGTTCTTGCCTTCTCTTTTTATTTCATTGAGTTGATCTTCGACCTCTGATATCCTTTCTTCTGCTTGGTCAATTCGGCTGTTGAAGCTTGTGCATGCTTCACGAAGTTCTCGTGTTGCGTTTTTCAGCTCCATCAATTCACTTATACTCCTCTCTATGCTGTCCATTCTCGTCAGCAGTTCGTCCAATCTTTTTTCAAGGTTCCTCTTTTCTTTGCGTTCGGTTAGAACATGTTCTTTTAGCTCACTGTAGTTTCTTATTACCCACCTTCTGAAGTCTGATTCTGTCATTTCATCACCCTCCTTCTCCATCCAGTCTGGTTCCCTTGCTGGTGAGGAGTTGTGATCCCTTTTAGGAGAGGTGTTCTGGTTTCGGGAGTTTTCATCCTTTTTGCGCTGGTTTCTTCCCATTTTTGTGGGTTTATCAACCTGTTGTCTGTCTCTGTCCCAGGGAGTTGGAGCTTTATTTCTGTTGCACTACTGCCTTTTTTTGATTTTTCTTTCAGGTCTGACCAGCCCAGCTAGCAGCAGGCCTAGCCACTGCCTGCCCGCAGGGGCTTTGCTGAGCTGCTGTGGGCTCCGCCCAGCTGCCCTGAGCTCTTCCCTGTAGTCCTTTTTATATGGGCGTAGTTAGGCCCCGCCTCTGTTATGTGGGACTCTCTCTGTTGTGGCAGGTTGCCTTGGCAATGGCGGGTTGCCTCGGCAACGGCAGCCTGCCTCCGTAGAGGTGGAGAGTCTCAGTAATGGTGGAAGCCCCTCCCCCACCGAGCCGGACCCTCCCGGTTCAGCTGTGCTTGGTTTGAAGGGCTCAACCCAGAGGGTTTCCAATTACTGTTTTTGTTTTCGTTGTTGTTGGGGGTGGAGGGGTGGGACCAACCGAGCCTGATCACCTGGCTCCCTGACTCAGTCTTTTCTTTTAAGTTGAAGGACCCCGCGTTCCGGTCGCTTGTTGAAAAGGCGCCGGGATCTCCAGTGGTGCGACTCACGGAGTCGGCTCGAACTGCGGCGCCGGCTCCTGGCGGATTTTTTGCCTAGGAATCTCCTGGCCTGACTCGCTATTTCAGATGAATGGGCAACTCTGCCATCTCAGGGCTCTGATCGCCAGCTAAGAGGGCTCCCAGACCAGTGGCTTTTGTACGGAGAACGGGAGAACTGCAGCAACAGGGAGTGGTCACAGCAGCTGCGCGGGCAGAATCAGCCCCGCAGGGGCCAAAATGGCCGCACCGGCTGGGACTGCGACACTGGCGACCCCTCTGCCTGGGTATCTCCTGGTCTGTGGGCAATAAGAGTTCGTCTGGAAATGCGGTGTCCACTCACCCTCTGCACTTTCACTGGGAGCTGAAGTCCTGAGCTGTTCTTAGGCGGCCATCTTCCCCGACTTGTGAACTCGTCATTTTTTATGGCTGCATAATATTCCATGGTGTATATGTGTGACATTTTCTTTGTCCAGTCTATCATTGATGAGCATTTGGATTGGTACCAGGTCTTTACTATTGTCCACAGTGCCACAATGAACATATGTGTGGATGTGTCTTTATAATAGAGTGATTTATAATCCTTTGGCTATATACCCAGTAATGGGATTACTGGATCAAATGGAATTTCTATTTCTAAGTCCTTAAGGAATCGCCACACTGTCTTCCATAATGGTTGAACTAATTTACACACCCGCAACAGTGTAAAAGTGTTCCTACTTCTCCACATCCTCTCCATCATCTGTTCTTGTGCTGTGTTTTTCAGCTCCATCAAGTCATTTATGTTCTTTTCTAAGCTGTTTATTCTAGTTAGCATTTCGTCTAACCTTTTTTCAAGGTTCTTAGTTTCTTTGCATTGGGTTAGAACGTGGTCTTTTAACTTGGAGAAGTTTGTTATTATCCACCTTCTATAGCCTGCTTCTGTCAATTCGTCAAACTCTTTTTCTGTCTTGGTTTATTCCCTTGATTGTGAGGAGTTGTGATCCCTGGGAGGGAAAGAGGTGTTCTGGTCTTTGAAGGTTTGATCCTTTTTGCATTGGTTTTTTCCCATCTTTGTGGATTTATCTCCCTTTGATCTTTGAAGTTGGTGATTTCAGGAGAAATCTCTGAATGGATATCCTTTATGTTGCAGTTGGAGCTATATCTTTTCTGGCCTGTAGAGGCACTGCTGGTCTGCTTCAGATTCAGTCAGGTTGCTGGGTGGGTGGTCTTCCCCTGGGGTTTGTTTGCAAGTGAAATTAGCCCCGCCTTCCCAATGATGTTTCTCCTTCTCTGAGCTCAATCTTCCTGGTTGAGGTCAAACTGGTGTATTCGCTGCCAAGCTCTCTGTCATGTGGGCTTCAGTTTGAGTTTTGTGTGGGGTGGGGCCTCTCAGGCCTTATGACCTGTTTCCCTGCTTTCAACTCTGCCTCTTTCTGTGGGACAGGTTGTTCCATCCCACTGGTGTTAGTCCAAACTTCCACCCAGGTCTGGCCAACAATTTATGGCACCAGGCAGGAGCCCTCACTCAGATTTGCATTGACAACCTACGGCGCCCCTCAGTCTGGTGGGGCTCTTGTGGACCATGGATTGCATGAGGGATGAGGTAAGCACAAGATCCAAATTGGAGCACCAAGGGGGTGAAGTTCCCTGACCCTCCAAGCCAGCTGCATGTTCCAGGTGGGGATGCACCCTGCTCCGCTTGGTTCATTCTTCCTGGATGGCTCTCGCCCTGCTTTGGCTCCTTCCCTGGGCTATTTTCAGAGTCCTCCCAGTCCCCCGGAAATGAATCCAGCACCTCACTTAGAATCATGAAGTCCTCTAGCCCTCTCCGTCTCATTTGCTGGGAGCTGCTTTCTGGTGTTGCCTCCTTTCAACCATCTTGGTGCTGCCTCCTGTTTGCTTTTGATCCTTTAGTTCTTTTAGTTGTGATATTAGGTTAACTTGAGATCTTTCTAACTTTTTGATGTGGACATTTAGTGCTATAAATTTTCCTCTTAACAGTGCCTTAGCTGTGTCCCAGAGATTCTGGTATGTTGTGTCACTGTTCTCACTAATTTCAAAGAACTTCTTGATTTTTGCCTTAATTTCATTATTTACTCAAAGTCATTCAGAAGCAAGTTATTCAATTTCCATGTCATTGTATGGTCTTGAGCCTTAGTCTTGATTTCTAACTTGTTTGCAGTGTGGTCCAAGGTATTTTTTGTTATGATTTCAGTTTTTTTTGCATTTGCTGAGGAGTGCTTTGCTTATAATTAATACAATCAATTTTAGAGTACATGCCATGTAGTGATGAGAAGAATATATATTCTGTTGTTTTGGGTGGAGAATTCTGTGTATATCAGGTTTATTTGATCCATTGCTGAGTTCATGTCTTGAATATCTTTGTTAATTTTGTCTCAAAGTTCTGTCTAATATTGTCAATGAGGTATTAAAATCTCTCACTATTATTCTGTGGGAGTCTAAGCCTCTTTGAAGGTCTCCAAGAACTTGCTTTATGAATATGAGTGCTCCTGTGTTGGGTGCATATATATTTAGGATAGTTAGATCTTCTTGTTCAATAGAACTTTTTACTATTATATAATGCCCTTCCTTGCCTTTTTTTTTTTTTTTTATCTTTACTGGTTTGAAGTCTGTTTTGTCAGAAATCAGGATTGCAATTACTGCTTTTTTCTGTTTTCGCTTTGCTTGGTAAATTTTTCTCCATCCCTTTATTTTGAGCCTATGTATGTCATTGCATGTGAGATGGATCTCTTGAAGACAGCATACCAATGGGTCTTGGCTCTTTATTGAGCTTGCCACTCTGTGTCTTTTAATTGGGATATTTAGCCCATTTACATTTAGTATTGATATGTCTAGATTTGATCCTGTCATCATGATGTTAGCTGGTTATTTTTCATACTTGATTGTGTGGTTGCTTCATAATGTCACTGGTCTGTGTACTTCAGTGGGGTTTTGTAGTGACTGGTAATGGTCTTCTTTTTCCATATTTAGTGCTCCTTTCAGGAGCTCTTATGAGGCAGGTCTGGTGGTAACAAATTCCTTCAACATTTGCTTGTCTAAAAAGGATCTTATTTCTTCTTTGCTTATGAAGCTTTGTTTGGCTGGATATGAAATTATGGGTTGGAATTTCTTTTCTTTAACAATGTTGAATATTGGCTCCCAATCTCTTCTGGCTTGTAGGGTTTCTGAGATGTTCACTGGTAATCTGAAGATGGGCTTCCCTTTGTAGGTGACCTGACCTTCTCTCTAGCTGCATTTAACATTTTTTCTTTCACTTTGAGCTTGGAGAATGTGATGGCCATGTGTCTTAGGGTGAATCTTCTCATATAGTATCTTCCTGGGGTTTTCTGAATTTCCTTTATTTGAATGTTGGCCTCTCTAGCTAGGTTGGGGAAATTCTCATGGATGATATTCTGAAACATGTTTTCCAAGTTGTTCTATTCTCCCTATCTCTTTCAGGGACACCAATGAGTTGTGTCTTCCCTCTGTCCACTCTCAACACCTTAACTCTGAAGATCTGTTAAAAACACACCAGTCGTCTCAGCCCCTCAGTGGGAGCTGTTTCACCTGGCTTCATCTAGTTGGCCATATTCAATAATAACTGTTAAATGAACATTTAAATTCACTGAAACCACTGAGTGAAATAAAGATGTGTTTAGGCAAAGAACTGAGATTATGACTTATAAATCCTCACCAAGGAAACTTCTAAAAGATGTACTTCATAGAAGAAGAGCATGATCCCAGAAGGAAATTTTGAGAGATGTAAGACAGAAGAACAAGGAAAGATTGTTTAAACATGTGAATAAATCTTAACAAACATTGACTGTATGAGACAATAATAATGTCTAATTTCTAATTTAAAGAAAAACTATATAGAATGAAAATACCAGACAATGACATGATACAAATCAGCAGGAGATGATCCAAGTTCAGGAAATGATTGTTCATGAATATACTAACCTTAAAACTTAAATATACATGCTATAAATTCTAGGGTGAATAATAAAATAGTAGAAATAGAGTAGATAGCTTTCAAAGTAATATGAGATAAGAGAATCCTCAATCCATAACAGTGGGGAAAAAAGGAATATAAAAAGAAATATAGAAAAAGTGGGACAAATACAAAGCACAAAATTAGATGATATGTATATAATCACAGTAGATGTAAATGGACTAAATTCTCTCACTAGAAGACAAAAGTCACACTCACAAAATAAATTTAGGCATATGCTCTCTATAAGACACTCAGCTAAGGCGTAAGAACACAGGAAGATTAAAAGCCAAAGAATAAAAGACAAATACTAACAAAAAACTGGGATACAATATTACTATCAGACAAAATAGAACTTAAGGCAAAAATAATAAGGTAGATTTCTACTTAAACATGGTGAATTAACCACATGTTTCTGTCATTTAGTAGGAGTTTATGAAATATTGGAGATAAAAATGATAAGAATCCATGAGGAAAAAGAGAACAGGAGAAGAAACATCTATTCATGAGACAGTTTAATATATATTGAAGAGAACAAATAGAAGATAGATGACAGCAAGTATTAGTTATCTACTGCTGCATAACAAATTACTCGAAATCTTAGTGGCTTAAAATAACAAGCACTTATTTCACATGGTTTCTGAGAGTTAAGAATCTGGGCATAATTTAATTGTGGATTCCTGGCTCAAATTTTTTTCATGAGGTTGCTGTCAGGAAGACTACAGTCATCTGAAGACTTGACTGGGGCTACAGACTATGCTTCCAAAGTGGCTCTCACATGGCTATTCTCAGGAGTCCTCAGTTCTCCATCACATGGGCCTCTCCACAGGTTGCTTAAGTACCCTTATGACATATTACCTGGCTTCCTCCAGAGCAAGTGATCCAAAAGACAAATGATAAAACCACAGGACCTCTTGTGATGTAGCCTCCAAAGTTGCATACCATCATTTCTGCTTTATTCCATTCATTAGAAGCAAGACATTAAGTTCAGCTCACATTCAAGAGGGAAATTAGGTTTCACTTATTGAAGGAGAAAATATTTTTTAAAGGTTGTGAACATACATATTTTCTTGAGACAGAGTCTCACTCTGTCACCCATGCTGGAGTGCAGTGGCATGATCATAGCTTACTGCAGTCTCAACCTCCTGGGTTCAAGTGATCCTACTCCTTCAGCCTCCCTGTTAGCTAGGGCTACAGTCATGTGCTGCCATACCCAGCTATTTCATTTTATTTTTTGTAGAATCAGTATCCCTCCATGTTGCCCAGGCTGGTCTCAAACTCCTGGTCTGAGCTAACCCCTCTCCTCAGCCTCTCAAAGTCCTGTGATTACAAGTATGAGCCACTGTGCCTGGCCAAAACATATTTTAAAACAACCACTGAGTGGCAATTGAGTAAAGTAGAGAAAGTAGAGTAGCTACAACATAAATGCCTGCATAATGGGGTACTTACTAGAAGGAGCCAATTGGCCCCGTATAACCCCTGAGAGATTTGTAACTTTTAAGCCCTAAATCCTACAAGAAGCCAGGGAGATATGCAGGGCTAAAAACAATAGCCTTGGTTAAAATTCCATACAGGAAATAGTTGGACTCTCAGATCCCCTTACTTTGACACACACCACAACAGCACCAACACTAGGAAAGAGAATGGATCTTTATTTTCTGAAAAAAAATTAGATGAATATCTTTATGGTAATATTAATAGATGATAAACCGGGGGATACTGTCCTGCCCTCAAATTGGCATCCAGTGAATTGTGTGCCTTCATTCTCTCTCTTACCTCTCCTGCACAGTAAGGAAATAGAGAATTCTTAAGAAATTAAATGGCCAGAGAAAGGACCTCCAGATACTGATATTTGGGACTCCCCTAAACAGATAATCACCTTGCTTTCAATGACCCTACCATATGATCTACCCATTGACAAGCTCCAATCATGTACACACAACTTTCAGTCAGTTTTTTATTGATTCATTTTTTAACATGAAAATGTAGGCAAGGGTTACTCCATAGCTGAGGAAGCCTCAAACATTAAAGATAGGGTAAACAATAGCCAAACAGAAAAGAAGAACTTGAAGAAAATAGACAATGAAGAAAACTATATATATATGTATTTACACATATACACACATATGAATATGTATGTGTGTATGTATGTGCATCCACAGGTGTATGTATGTGTGTCAGCATATATGTATATACATACACATATGCATGTGTGTGTGCATATATATATATTCATATATATATATATATTCTATGCAAAGTGAGAGAGGGAATAATTGTGTACTAGCTTAAATATTGCACCATTTTGTATTTAGAGATGGTTAAATACCAATAGTGGAACCACTATTGCACTAAAATTTGAAACAATCCTATACACATGCAAAAACTGGCAGCTTTTCATATGTAGCATTATATTGACATTTTACTTGATTTCCTAAGCCACTAGTGAATTAACCTGGCTTCTTTGCACTTCATTATTTTAAATAATATATTCATTTGTTTTTACATACTAATGTTGGAAGTAAGTGCTGGGGTAGAGCTAACTTAATTGATCTTCTCTCTCTCTCAGTGTTGTTATTCTTTTCTTTTAAAAGTTTGTTTTATAGAAGTATACTTTATATACAGTAAATATTGCCTTTAAAATTTTAAATATTAAAATTGTGCTATTCTGACACAACCAAGGACCCTCACAGAGTCTGCTTCACTCCCTTGCTAACTCCACTGGAGCAAGTACTGGTACCCACAGCTACAAGTTCTGAAGATGGATCACATCACAGGACTCTTTGCAGGCACTCCTCAGTACCAGCCTAGAGCTCAGTAGCTCCACTAGGTGGCTGGACCCAGAAGAGAAAAAACAGCCACTACAGTTTTGCTCTCTGGAAGTCCCATTCCTAGGGGACAGGGAGAACACATCAAGGGAGCACCCTGCAGGACAAAAGAATCTGAATAAAAGCCCTTGAATCCCAGATCTTCCCTCTGACTTAGTCTATCCAAAAGAGAAGTAAGCAGAAAAACAATTCTGGTAACATGACAAAAGAAGGTTCTTTAACATCCTCAAAAGATCATACCAGCTCACCAGAAATAGATCCAAACCAAGATGAAATCTCTGAATTGCCAGAAAAAGAATTCAGAAGGTCAATTATTAAGCTAATCAAGGAGGCACCAGAAAAAGGTGAAGTCCAACTTAAAGAAATAAAAACCGTGGCCAGGAGTGGTACCTCATGCCTGTAATCACAGCACTTTAGGAGACTGAGGCAGGTGGATTACTTGAGGTCAGAAGTTTGAGATCAGCCTTGCCAAAATGGTAAAATCCTGTCTCTACTAAAATTACAAAAATTAGCTGGCCATGGTAATGCACCCCTGTAATCCCAGCTATTCAGGAGGCTGAGGTATGAGAATCAGTTGAACCTGGGAGGTGGGGGTTGCAGTAAGTCAATATCACCACTGCACTCCAGCCTGAGTGACAGAGTGAGACTCCATCTCAAAAAAAAGAAAAGAAAAGAAATCAAAAACATGATACAGGATAGGAAAGAAAATTTCTTCAGTGAAATAGCATAAATATAAAACAATCACAACTTCTAGAAATAAAGGACATACTTAGAGAAATGCAAAATGCACTGGAAAGCCTCAGCAATAGAATCAAACAAGCAGAAGAAAGAATTCAGAGCTCAAAGACAAGGCTTTCAAATTAACCCACTCCATCAAAGACAAAGAAAAAAGAATTTTTAAAAAATGAACAAAACCTCTGTATTAGTCAGGGTTCTCTTAGAGGAACAGAACTAATAGGGTATACATATAGATATAGATATAGATATAGATGATATAGATATAGATATATAGTTCATACTTAATAAACTGACAGATTAGATTAGATAGAAGATATAGATAGATAGATAGATAGATAGATAGATAGATAGATAGATAGATAGAGTGGGATCACAAGGTCTCACAATAGGCTGTCTGCAAGCTGAGGAGCAAGAGGAGCCAGTTTGAGTCCCAAAATTAAAGAACTTGGAGTCTGATGTTCAAGGGCGGGAAGCATCCAGCATGGGATAAAGATTGGGAGGCTAGAACCGTCTCTCCTTTACATGTTTTTCACTGGAAGCTGATTAGATTGTGCCCACCAGATTAAGGGTGGATTTGCCTTTCCCAGCCTACTGACTCAACTGTTAATCTCTTTTGGCAACACCCACATAGACACACCCAAGATTAATCCTTTGTATCCCTCAATCTAATCAAGTTGACACTCAGTTTTAACCATCACAAGTCCACCCTTTGTCAACTTGAATCCATACACGTCTCCTGAGATCGTACATAATCTTCAAATAAAGACAATAATGAGGTCATAATTACACCTAACATAATACAAGTATCTTTCATACAACTGGAGTCGCACCAATTCCAAACTCAAATACTGTTATATAAAGTTAATGACATTTAAATGCTGATGGGAAGTCAGTAAATCTTATGTCACATGATAAAGGAAAAGGAAATAAAATGAAGATATTTTCTTAGTACAAGTGTATAAATGCACAGACATGTTTTTAACAAATGAAGGAGGAAATACTCATGATAGTTACATTCCTCGTTTCTGCAGCTGGTCAAGTGGTCTTAGCTGGTATTGATGACTACTACCCAATCTGTATTTCTTTTGCCTTTAGCAAGCACCTCAGCAGGTTGTCTTTTTTTTTTTTTTTTTTTTTCTGGTGGAGTGACCCAGACATTCATTCCTGAAGGGTCTGGTTCATTTGTAGTCCTACCTGGATTGAGCTGTTGTAGTTTCCTATTGACCTTAATCACAGAGTATGGTAATAGTAAGAGATGCCCTAATGGATCTCCTGTATTCCATGTGCACTCTTCCTTACTTCTGTTGTGTAGTAGTAGACTGATTTCATCTTGATAATCTAGATCAGTCACCTCAGCCAACACTGTAACTCCCCTTTCAGCCTGTTGACTTAAAGGTGGAGTAGCCCAAAGTGTCTAGGAGGCAATCTTAACTTCCAGTTTAATGGAATCATTGTTGTGTCTTCTGGTGGCAGTGTTCCTCCCTCTGGAACTAAGATCTCTAGGCCAGCAGAACATAATGCTGCAGGAATAGGAAGCAAAAATTTTACTAGTGGATCACTAGGGGTGATGGTGAATGGTGCCACATCTACTTCCACCCCTTGATTCCTGGACTCATGAATCCTGGCTATGGGAGAAACAATACTATATATTGTACACTGATTCAGAGCATATACGGCCTTGTGGAGAATTTCGCCCTAGCCTTGCAGTGTTGTCACCTAGTTAGCATTGTAATTGTGACTTCAAAAGGCTATTCCACCATGCTATCAATCAAGCTGCTTCAGGATGGTGGGGAACATGGTAAGACCAGTGAATACCATGAGCATGAGCCTTATGCTGCATTTCTTTAGCCATAAACTGAGTGCCTTGGTCAGAAGCAATGCTGTGTAGAATACCATGACGGTGAAAAAGGCATTCCATTAGTCCACAGATAGTAATCTTGGCACAAGCATTGTGTATAGGATAGGCAAACCCATATCTGGAGTAAATGTCTATTCCAGCAAGTACAAACCTCTGCCCTTTCCATGATGGAAGAGGTCCAATATAATCAACCTGCCACCAGGTAGCTGGCTGATCACCCCAAGGAATGGTGCCATATCGAGGGCTCAGTATTGGTCTCTGCTGCTGATAAATTGAGCACTCAGCAGTGGCCGTAGCCAGGTAAGCCTTGGTGAATGGAAGTTCATGTTACTGAACCCATGTGTAACCTCCATCCCTGCCATCATGGCCACTTTGTTCATGGGCCCATTGGGTGATAACAAAAGTAGCTGGGGAAAGAGGCTGAGTGGTGTCCACAGCTTGAGTTATCCTAGCCACTTGATTATCAAACTCCTCCTCCACTGAGGTCACCCATTGATAAGCACTCACATGGGATACAAATATCTTCACAGTTTTTGACCACTCAGAGAGGTCCATCCACATACCTCTTCCCCAAATTTCTTTGTCACCAATTTTCCAATCATGCTTCTTCCAAGTCCCTGACCATCCAGCCAAACCATTAGTTACAGCCCACAAATCAGCATATAATCTTATATCTGGCCATTTCTCCTTCCAGGCAAACTGCACAACCAGCGCTGCTTGAAGTTCTGCCCACTGGGAAGACTTCCCTTCACCACTGTCCTTCAGGGATGTCCTAGAAAGGAGCTGTAGGGCTACAGCTGTCCAATTTTGGGTGTTGCCTGCATATCATGCAGAACCATCTGTGAACCAAGCTGTAGTCCTCTCTTCTTCTGTCAAGTGATCATAGGGAACTCCCCATGAGGCCATCAGTGCAGGCTGGGGGAGAGAAGGCGGGTTGCAGGAGTGGAGACCATGGGCATTTGAGCCATTTCCTCATGTAATTTACTTCTGCCTTCAGGACCTGCTCAAGCCCAATCACATATATACAACTTCCATTTGATGATGGAATGCTGCTGTACAAGACCCACTTTATGACTATATGGGCCAGAAAGCACTCACTTCATAATAGGCAGTTCAGGTCTCATGGTGACTTGATGACCTGTGGTCAAACGTTCAGTTTCCACCAAAGCCCAGTAACAGGCCAAGAACTGTCTCTCAAAAGGAGAGTAGTTATCTGCAGAAGATGGCAGGGTCTTGCTCCAAAATCCTAGAGGCCTCCACTGTGATTCACCTATGGGGGCCTGCCAAGGGCTCCAAACATCATCCCTATCTGCCACTGACACCTCAAGCACCATTGGATCTGCTGGGTCATATGGCCCAAGTGGCAGAGCAGCTTGCACAGCAGCCTGGACCTGTTGCATAGTCTTCTGTTCTGGACTCCACTCAAAACTGGCAGTCTTTTGGGTCACTCAATAAATGGGCCAGTGTAACACACCCAAATGAGGAAGATGTTGCCTCCAAAATCCAAATAAGACCACTAGCCATTGTGCCTCTTTCTTGGTTGTGGGAGGGGCCAAATGCAGCAAATTATCCTTCACCTTAGAAGGAAGATCTCAGCAGGCCCCACAGCACTAGACCCCTAGAAATTTTACTGAGGTAGAAGGTCCACGAGTTTTAGTTGGATTTATTTCCCATCCTCTGACATGCAAATGTCTCACCTATAAGTCCAGTGTGTTTGCTACTTCTTGCTCACTGGATCCAATCAGCATAATGTCATCAATTTAATGGACCAGTGTGATATCTTGCAGGAGCAAAAAGTGACCAAGGTCTCTCCGAATAAGATTATGACACAAAGCCAGAGTGTTCATATATCCCCTGAGGTAGGATAGTAAAAATATATTGCTGGCCTTGCCAGCTGAAGGCAAATTGCTTCTGCTGGGCCTTCTGGAGTGGAATGGAGAAAAAAGCATTTGCCAAGTCAGTGGCTGCATACCAAGTACCAAGAGATGTGTTAATTTGCTGAAGCAGTGCAACCACATGTGGTACAGTAGCTGCAATTGGAGTCTCCACTTGGTTAAGCTTACAATAATCCACTGTCATTCTGCAAGATCCATCTGTCTTCTACACAGGCCAAATTGGAAAGATCAACAGGGACGTGGTGGAAATCACCACCCCTGCATCTTTCAAGTCCTTGATGATGGCATTAATCTTTGCAATCCCTCCAGAGATGTGATATTGTTTTTTATTTACATTTTTCTAGGTAAAGGCAGCTCTAATGGCTTCCATTTGGCCTTTCCCACTATAGTAGCCCTCACCTTACTAGTCAGGGAGCCAATATGGGAGTTCTGCCAGCTGCTGAGCATGTCTATTCCAATTATGCATTCTGGCACTGGGGAAATGGCCACAAGATGAGTCTGGGGACCCACTGGACCCACTGTAAGTTGGACCTGAGCTAAAACTCCATTAATTACCTCACCTCCATAAGCAACAAATAGCATGATGTATAGAATAGTACTTCACATCTCAATACTAACTTTGAATGTGAATTGCCTAAATGCTCCATTTAAAAGATACAGAATGGCAGAATGGATAAGAATTCACCAACCAAGTTTCTGCTGCCTTCAGGAGATTTGCCTAACATATAAGGACTCACATAAACTTAAGGTAATACGGTGGAAAAAGATATTCCATGCAAATGAACACCAAAAGCAAGCTGAAGTAGCTATAATTACACAAAACAAACTTTAGAGCAACAGCAGTTAAAAAAGACCAAAATGGACATTATATAATGATTTAAAAAACTAGTCCAACAGCAAAATATCACAATTGTAAATATATATGCACCTAACACTGGATCTCAGAAACCCCAGAACCAATGAAAGAACTCCATCCTTAATATTCTGTTCCTCTAGAAACACACAATTTATAAAACAATTTATAAAACAATTATTACTAGACCTAAGAAAGATAGATGACAGCCCAATAATAGTGGGGGACTTTAATACCCTACTGACAGCACTAGATGGGTCATCAACAGAAAGTCAACAAAGAAACAATGGACTTAAAATATACTCTACAACAAATGTACTTGACAGACATATACAGAACATTCTATCCAGCAACTACAGAATATATGTTCTATTCATCAGCACATGAAACATTCTCCAAGACAGACCATATGATAGGCCAAAAAAAAACTCAACAAATTTAAGAAAATTGAAACTATATCAAGTACTCTCTCAGATCACAGTGGAATAAAATGGAAATCAACTCCAAAAGTAACTGTCAAAAACATGCAACTACACAGAAATTAAATAACCTGCTCCTGAATAATCAACAATTAAATCAAAATGGAAATTTAAAAATTCTTTGAACTGAACAATAGTAGTGACACAACCTATCAAAACCCTTGGGATATAGCAAAAGCAGTGCTAACAGGAAAGTTCATAAAATTAAATGCCTACATCTGAAATAACACAAATAGACAATCTAAGGTCACACCTCACAGAGCTGGAGAAACAAGAACAATCCAAACCAAAACCAGCAAAATGAAAGAAATAACAAAGATCAGAGCAGAACTAAACGATATTGAAACAAAAAAATACAAAAGATAAATGAAACAAAAAGTTGGTCCTTTGAAAAGATAAATAAAAATGGTAGACCATTAGTGAGATTAACCAAGAAAAGAAGAGAGAAGATCCAAATAATCTCAATTAGAAATGAAATAGGACATATTACAACTGATGCCACAGAAATACAAAAGATCATTCAAGGCTACTATGAACACATTTATGTGCATAAACTAGAAAACCTAGAGGAGATGGATAAGTTCTAAGAGAGAATTGAAAGGCAATTTAAAAATTGCCAACAAAAAAAAAGAGTCAAGGATCAGATTCACAGCTGAATTCTATCAGACATTCAAAGAAGAGTTGGCACTAATCCTATTGAAACTATTCCAAAAGATAGAGAAAAAGGAATCCTCTCTAAATGATTCTATGAAGCCAGTAACACCCTAATGCCAAAGCCAGCAAAGGATATACAAAACAAGAAAACTACAGACCAGTGTCCCTGATGAACATGGATGCAAAAATCCTCAATGAAATACTAGCGAACTGAATCTAACAGCATATCAAAGAGATAATCCACCATGATCAAGATGGGTTTCATACCAGGGATGCAGGGATGGTTTAACATAAGTAAGTATATAAATGCGATACATTACATAAACAGAATTAAAAACAAAAGTCACACGATCATCTCAATAGATGTAGAAAAACCATTTGTCGAAATCCAGCATCCCTTTATGAGTAAAACCCTCAAAAAGATCAACATAGAAGGCACATACCTTATGGTAATAAAGGCTACCTATGACAAACCCATAGCCAGCATTATACTGAATGGGGAAAAGTTGAAAACATTCTTCCTGAGAACTGGAACAAGACAAGGATGCCCACTTTCAACATTTCTATTCAACATAGTACTGGAAGTCCTAGCCAGGGCAATCAAGCAAGAGAAAGAAATAAAGGACATCCAGATTTGTAGAGAGGAAGTCAGACTGTCACTGTTTACTGATTATCTGGTCATATACTTAGAAAATCCTGAAGACTCATCCAAAAAAACTCCTAGAACTGGTAAATTAATTTAGCAAAGTTTCAGAATACAAAATTAATTTACACAAATCAATAGGTCTGCTATATACCAACAGTAACCAATCTGAGAATCAAATCAAGACCTCAACACCTTTCACAATAGCTGCAAAAAATAAAATATAATACTTAGGAATATATCTAAGCACGTGAAAGACCTCTACGAGGAAAACTACAAAATACTGCTGGACAAAACAATAAGTGACACAAACAAATGGGAACACATTCCATGCTCATGGATGGGTAGAATCAATATTGTGAAAATAACCATACTGCCAAAAGCAATCTACAAATCCCATGCAATTTCCATCACAATATCATCATCATTCTTCACAGAACTAGGAAAAACAATCCTAAAATACATGTGGAACCAAAAAAGAGCCCACAAAGCCAGAGCAAGACTAAGCAAAAAGAGCAAATCTGGAGGCCTAGCAATACCTGACTTTGAACTATACTATAAGACTATAGTCACCAAAACAGTATGATACTGGTATAAAAATAGGCACATAGATCAACAGAACAGAATAGAGAACCCAGAAATAAAGCCAAATACTTAGAGCCAACTGATCTTCAACAAAGCAAATGAAAACATAAAGTGCGGAAAGGACACCTATTCAACAAATGCTGCTGGGATAATTGGCAGACCACATGTAGGAGAATGAAACTGGATATTCATCTCTCACTTTATACAAAAAATCAACTCAAGATGGATCAAGAACTTAAATCTAAGACCTGAAACTATAAAAATTCTAGAAGATAACAACAGAAAAACCCTTCTAGACATTGGTTTAAGCAAAGACTTCATGACTGACCAAAAACCTAAAAGCAAATGCAACAAAAGCAAAGATAAATAGGTGGGTCATAATTAAACTAAAGATCTTTTTTTTTGTTTTAAATTTATTTATTTTAGTTTAGGTGCATACTATATCTGGCATTTCTCCTCATGTTATCCCTCCTCACCCTCCTCCCCTCCCAACCCCTTTTGCATGGCAAATGGAACAGTCAGCAGAGTAAACAGACAACCCACAGAGTGGGAGAAAATGTTTGCTAACTATGCATCTGGCAAAGGACTAATATCCAGAATCTACAAGAAACTCAAATCAGCCCCCCCAAAAAAACAAAGAATCTCATCAAAAAGTAGGCTTAAGGACATGAATAGACAATTCTCAAAAGAAGATACATTAACAGCCAACAAACATATGAAAAATACTCAACATCACAAATTATTAAGGAAATGCAAATCAAAACCACACAATACCACCTTCCTCCTACAAAAATGGCCATAATCAAAAAATGGCTGGGCGTGGTGGCTCAAGCCTGTAGTCCTGGCACTTTGGGAGGCCGAGGTGGGTGGATCATGAGGTCAAGAGATCGAGACCATCCTGGTCAACATGGTGAAACCCCATCTCTACTAAAAATACAAAAAATTAGCTGGGCATGGTGGCACATGCCTGTAATCCCAGCTACTCAGGAGGCTGAGGCAGGAGAATTGCCTGAACCAAACATCACCTGTTCCCCAAAAATCTATTGAAATAAAAAAATAAAAAATTTTTTAAATTATACTATTCTGAGAGTTTGGACAAATACATACAGTCATGTAATCAACACTTCAATCATCATATAAAACCATTAATCATCTTCCTAATTTTCCCAGAGAACTTTTTTAGTCAACCCTTTCCCCTGCCCTTAGCTCTTGGTAACTACTGATCTGTTTCCTTTCCCTATAGTTTTGCCTATTCTAAAACACCCTAAAAATGCAACCATAGAGTATGTAGCTTTTTGCATTTGGCTTTTTTCGTTTAGCACAATGCATTTGAGGTTTATCTGTGCTGTTGTATATTAGCTTTCTATGCCATTTCATTGCTAAATAAGATTATATTTTATGAACATGATATAGTTTATTTATCCATTCACAGGTTGAGGGACATTTAGGTTTTTCTAGTTTTTGGTGATTATGAATGAAACTCTTATAAACATTTATTTATGGGGTTTTGTGTAAACATAACATCATTTCTCTTTTTTAAATATGTAGGAGTAGCACTACTTGGTTGTATGTAGAATGTGTATTTAACTTTAGAAGAAAGTGCCAAACTGTTTTCCAAAATGACCATACCACTAGGCTGAGCATGGTGGATCATCCCAGTACTTTGGGAGGCCAAGGTGGGAGGATGGCTTGAGGCCAGGAGTCTGAGACCAGCCTGAGCCCATCTCTATGACGAAGTTTTTTAAAAATTAGCCAGGCATAGTGGTACACACCTGTAGTCCCAGCTGCTTAGGAGGCTGAGGCAGGACAACTTGAGCCCAGGAGTTGGAGGCTACAGTGAACTATGATCATGCCACTGCACTTCAGCCTAGGTGACAGAGACCCTGACTAAAAAAAAAAAAATGGCCATACCATTTTGCATACCCTTGAGAAATATGTTACAGTTCCTGTTATCATTTCTGTATTGTTTATTATCTTGAAAATTCTAATAAGCATATAGCAAAATTCCATTAAAATATGCATTTAATGATTAATGAAGTTGAGTATCTTTTATAATGTAGTAAAGTGTCAGTTTAAACCTGTTACCCATTTTTTTGTTTTTTTATTATTAACTTTTGAAAGTCCTTTATATTTTCTGTATAGAAGTTCTTTACAAGATGTGATTTGTAAACATTGTTTCTCAGTCCGTGACTTGTCTTACTGCTTTCTTACCAGTGTTTTTCACATGGCAGAAATTTTGATGAAGTCCAATTTATCAAGGTTGTTCTTTTACAGATTATGCTTTTGGTGTCATATGTAAGACATTTCTGCCAAACCCAAGGTTACAGAGATTTCCTCTTATTTTTCCTTCTGGATATTTTATAGGTATTACATTTATATCTTTGATCTATTTTGGGTTAATTTTTGTATATGGTGCAAGACATGAGTTGAGATTCATCTTTCTTGCATGTAGATAACAGTTCTTCAAGCACCATTTGTTGAGACTATTCTTTCCTATTGAAAACCTCAGCATCTTTGTCAAAAAGCAATTGACCATATATGTGTATGTCTTTCTGGATGCTCTCTTTGTTCCCTCTATCTATAAGTTCATTCTGTTGCCAGTAACACAGACTTGATTCTCTCCCTTTATCTAAGATAGTCTTAAGATCAGATTATGTGAAATCTCTAACTTTGTTCTTTTTCAGAATGCTTTCGCCATTCTAGTTCTTTGATTCCACCCCATCCCCACTCCCCGCCCCCAAAGACTTCAAGGTACTATTCAGATCTTTTCTGTATCTGTGCCACTTAGTGGCTAGTCTGGAAACTGCATTGTGGACTACTGCTTAATTCAGTTCTCAAAGTCTTTCATAGTGCTGTTTAGGATCGGATCCTTGCATATGCAGCTTGGGGATGAGCCCAAGGATTCATAAGCAACTTTATTGAATTGCTTTCCTGATCTCCCTCTCTACAGTCTCTCAGTCCTTTCCTATTCCTTGTTGCTCTTCTTGTTGGTTCTTCAACCGTAGTGATAGAACTTTAGTTACCTGGTTCTGTCAAATACTCCTCACTACTTTACCTGCATCCAGGGCCAATTGGCTATAAGAAAGAAAAAGAAAAAATATGATGGTGGTCAACTTACCCTCTTGAGACCTCAGCTCCTCCAACGGGAGAGAAAGTTTGCTTTCCCTCAGAGTTTTAGGCAACTACAGCATCCCCACCAATGCTGATGCTGCCATTAATGCCACTGCCTCTATAATGGAAATGCTTGTAACTAGGTCATGAGAGTATGGGAAAAAAGAACCAAAAAAACACACAGTGTTTACTTCACTGTCTCCTCTTCAAAACAGAACAAGAGATACTGCTGTTTCTTTAAGAGGAAAAGGAAGAAGACTGCTTGGTGCCACAAGTAACCAGTACCTTCCAGGAGTCCTCAGGCCCTGGGGACTCTGACCCAATTGCACCTGTAGCTCCTGACATCTCTTATTGGAAGTGATTCCTCTGTGGGCAAGGGAGATCCAAACCAAAAAGAATAAATCAGATGCCTCCAAAAGAATCCAGTGTGGGCAGCCAGGGCCTGGTAAATCAGTGGCTGTTCTCACATGCCTAAGGTTCTGAGCAGGCCTCAGAACTTCTACTCCTCCACTGTTTGCCCTTGGGGCTGTCTGATTGACTTTCCTTTCCATTGTTTACATTGAAGCTGTCATTCTCAGAAACTCGAAGACTACTGTTATCTTCCCTCCCCTTAATTTACTCCTGGTTCTTATCCTACCCACAACCCTCTTCGCCATAAAAGCTAGCGAATGAAAAGATGCATCTGCTGAAGGAGCTCAAGAAGCTGGGAATGTAGCCTAGAAGGTAGGAGGGAGATGGCATACCTGGGCTGGAGAAAAATCTTCTCCCTATCAGGTGTTTCTACCAGTATGGCTTCCTCTTCCTCTGTGCCTGTGCAGCCTCTATCCCCTGCAGACCACGGTGCAGGTTCCTTCTTCCCTTCCTCCTGTGAAGTTTCACTATAGGGCACAAACTGAAAAATCTAAAGTCAACTCTCCCCATGTGTTGGTATTCTTAACTTTCTTGGCAAGCAAACTCTGTTCTCCAAAACAGTAGTAGTAGGACAACAAATTATTCTTAGCAAAGAGAAAAAAAATTACCTTATTGTTATTTTAGTTTTTGAAAAAATTTAAAAGTGGCATGTTGTATCTGATTATATTGGGAGGTCTAGCACTTTTTTGTTCTGAGGGGGATGGGACCAACCAAGCCATTCACAATGAACATGGGTTCAGAGGACATTCTAAATGGAAAGAGCTTTATCTGCAGCACTCGGAAGATAAGCCAAACTATGTCATTTTGAGTAAACAGTCAGGTTGACAAGGAAATGTACTTGAATTTTCATTCCTTTTTGGCTATGAAAGAATGTACTTGAATTTTCATTCCTTTTTGGCTATACCAGTCTCTTGATCTAATCATCCCGCAGTTTGGAAAATCAAACCCTCTAATACATGACATGAGCCAGCAGAGCCAGACTGTGACCAGGAGATAGCTCATCCCAGAGAAGGACATGGTTAGCAACAACAAAAAAAAAAGTTAAAAATATCTATTTCCTCCACTGCCAGGGACTTTCAACTAGTTAGGCATGTACCTTCCTGGTGATTTGGGGGACAAAAATTAGTGATGAAACAGCCACCACCATATTGCCAGTAGTGGACAAAAAGAGAAGGAAAGTGAATCTGCCTTACAACTGCCAGAAAAACCTCAGGATGTGGCATCATTGGGTCAGAAAAGGAAAATCTATGTGTCCTTCTACCCCGGTAGCTGAGTTATAGCGTTTTAGTTGCCCTGCCTTATCAGAAACCAGGACCATGAAGATCTTCTTTATGGGTCCATAGCAGAAGGCTTAGGACTCAGTACATTGGGCTTCACTGAACAGGAGGGTAAGATTGATTGATGCTAGAAAAATTCCAAGAAAAAGGAGACTGAAATGAAAAGTTGGAAATTATCTTCTCCATTGGACATAGACTCCTTCCAGATAAAATGGCCAAGAATCTAGGCATGTTCTCCCTAGTACACTGTCTACCTCCTGCCCTGGTGTATTCACATGACATATTCTCCTGAAGGCTTGGTTCCCCATTCACTACTTGCAAAGTTAATAATATATGGAGTCACTCTCCTCATGCTCATCTTTTGTTTATATTCAGAGGCTTAATCAGAAAATGACTTCTCATTCTAGATGTGACAGGAGAAAGGATTATTTATATCAGGGAAAGATGTCTTATATTTGGGAGAAGAGTAGATAAACACTTTCCTTTTGTCCTTTCATTTCCACATTTCAGTGGAGCTAGAGGGAGGTAGCCATGGAGGACAATGGCTGGTGACTTAGTCTGCTGGTTTATGGAGCACAGAAAGCTTTGCTTCTGTTTGAAGTGTAAGGCTGTCTTTTGGTGAAGGTGTAGGGATACTTTCTAGTAGTTGGCATGCTCTGACAAGTCTCTTGGTATACTTCACATGGGGC
Source organism: Saimiri boliviensis (assembly GCF_048565385.1). Lineage (NCBI taxonomy): Eukaryota > Metazoa > Chordata > Mammalia > Primates > Cebidae > Saimiri > Saimiri boliviensis. Next base: position 58,914,111 of record NC_133470.1, read on the forward strand.
AGAAATAGCTATATTAGCATGGATCAGTCACTGGGCTTCACCTGTTCCCACTGGGCCTTGGTTAGGGAATATCACTTCATTGACTTCAAACATGCTTACCTTACATATAGATTGTAATCTTCCCTTTCTTTAAGGAAATTTTCCTGTATGCAAAACATAGAGTAGCAAGGAGTTGCAATGTCATGCCCCTTCTCCACAAGGACTTTGGATACTGGAGTTTGCTTTCTTGCTGTTACCTAGTGGTTAAAGCCTCATCATTGAAATTTACATAGTTTCTCAACTGGTACTTGGGAAACTCTAACTTTAACTTCCTTATCCCTGTATAGAAACTTTAACTTCCTTATGTAGAAACTTTAACTTCCTTATCCCGGTATAGAAAAATCCTTACCTTTGTCAAGGAGGAATGGTGGCAAAGCCTTACACATCCTGACACCTCATACTCCACGAAGTGCCCTGCTACCACAAGAAAAAGCAAAGACAGTGACCAGCTTGGCTGCAGAGCCAGCCCCTTTGCAGCTAGCTTTCTGGCATTTCTGTTTTAATTATTTTGAAGGATAGCTCTTTTTTTTGGCAGATTTTTAAATTATACTTTAAGTTCTGGGGTACATGTGCAGATCGTGAAGGTTTATTGCATAGGTATACACGTGCCATGGTGGTGGTTTGCTGCATCCATTGCCCTGTCATCTACATTAGGTATTTCTCCTACTGCTATCCCTTCGCGATCCCCCCACCCCCTGCTATTCCTCCCCTAGCTCCCCACCCCGCACCCCTCCAGGCCCCAGTGTGTGATGTTCCCCTCCCTGTGTCCGTGTGTTCTCATTGTTCAACACCCACTTATGAGTGAGAACATGCAGTGTTGGTTTTCTGTTCTGCTCTTAAGGGGTTGATCCTGAGAGGTTGGGCAGGGAGATTCCTTCCTAATTCACTGTTCTCCCTCTCCAAGACCACCACCCCAATAAAATTCTTACTAGATATTTGGCCTTCATAACAAAGGCAAAGAGCCTCAGGTCCCTTTAGCATACAGGGTAATGGTGATCCCTCCAGGGCCATTGGCACTTCAAGATGGTCCCAGACTCATGGGAGATTCTGTTGTCATCTTTCTTAAATAAAATTGAATACCTCAGAAGTGATTTGGTCGCCAGTTCAATCCTCACCAGCATACCACAGAACTCCCTCCTCAGCCCAGTTGCCACAGTTGCTTAGCTATATGCCTCAGCCAGATCCTTGGAATTGGTCCCTCCCTCGACCCCTATGCACTCAAGTCCGTTTGCTCTGTAGTTTTTGAGCTGTCTCGATTTCACTGCTTCATTCATCCATTTTGCATTGCTATAAAGTGATACTTGAGACTGGGTAATTTGTAAAGAAAAGAGGTTTATTTGGTTCATGATTCTGCCAGCTGTACAAACATGGCACCCATGTCTGCTAGGCTTCTGGTGAGGCCTCAGGAAGCTTTTACTCATGGTGGAAGGTGAAGAGGGAGTAGACATGTCGCATGGCAAGAGAAGGAGTGAGAGAGAGAGGGCAGTACCAGGCTCTTTTGAACAATCAGATCTTGTGGTAACTAATAGAGCAAGAACCCATTCATTACCACAAGGATAGCATCAAGCCACTCATAAGGCATCCGCCTCCATAACCCAAACACCTCCCAGTAGGCTCTAACTCCAACATTGGGGATCACATTTGAACATGAGGTTTGGAGGGGATGAACAGCCAAACTATCTCAACTGCCATGATGCCTGAGGGTCTTTTTCTTTGGGGTTGATGCAATTGTTTTTTTCTTAATTTAGCATCTGTTTATTAAAGAAAAAAACCTAACCTTAATATTATACCATTAGGAGTTCTCTTAAGCCATACAGTCCTTCCAGCATTACATTCTGAGCAGATCGAGACAAGCAGGCTAGGATTCCCTGGAGTTATAAAGGGTCTTCCCTTGGTGACCAGAGCATGACTCATGTCTATGCAGTCTAAGCATGTAAGGGTTGATCAGTTGCTATACGTACCTTGGTGCTTTCCAGAGGTGTCACTCCAGACTGTTCTCAAATGTGCATAGAGTACACCAGCACCCGGTGTGCATTAATGATTGCCTTAATGAACATTCTTTTGTTATTTTCGGTCTGTCTAGGAGTAAACAGGGTCTAAGAAGGTGCAAATCAGGTGACTAGGTTAGCCTCCAGTTGAAGTTCATTTTATGAGGTTCCCAGTGGAAGCATTGATTGCCTATTTAGTCACAGTGAGCTTTAAGTACATAGAAACAGCCCCTGTCTATTAGGCAGAAGAAGCATCATCCTCTAAAGTAACTTCCAATTTGCTTGGGTGGAAATATACACTGGTAGTGCATATTCAGTGTTAATTCTCAGTGTTTGTAACTACTTTTAATGGCAGAAATATAAAACGTGGTGCTAAG